>NC_061116.1:91767518-91996702 GCF_002878395.1 Capsicum annuum | reverse complement strand
GATTTAGGATTCCAAAGAAGCTTTAAATAGTCTAAAAAATCTAAAACTTATCCGGAAACACCTATGGACATTCCTAATCATGAATAAACATAAATATCCACCTATAATGGACGTAAATACCATGATATAATATTTCCAACTTTTGAAGGCTAGAATGGCACTAAATCTGAATTCTTAGATAGAATATTCTAAGTTCGAGACCCCTTAACAAGTTTAGAGGACTGAATTAAGATAATGATCTTGTGGGGTCTTACATTATCTCCCCCTTGGGAACATTCATCTTCAAATAAGACTACTGAGACTGAGAATACTGAGAAACTAAACTTAGACACTGGGCATGCACAACTAAAATATAGTTTCATGACTGAGATCACTGATACACTAAATCATGCTGAACATGCATATCTAATGCATGAGCACATAGCTGAACATGATTCATGAATTTATGACTGAAATTATTGATAAGATGAGTTCTCATACTGGACATGCATATTTGATACACGAATACATGATTAAACATGCAATGGTAACTGATATCAAGTTTGTAACTGAAATATGGACATAAAAATGAATAAGCTTAAGGAAAGCTATTACTTTGGACTATCTGCTTCTTCTTCCCAAGTAGCTCTCTCAACGGACTGATTCCACCCAAGAACTTTGACTAGAGGGACTTCTTTGTTCCTTAGTCTACGAATCTGGTAGTCCAGAATTTCAACTGTAATCTCTTCATAAGAGAGGTTGTTCTGAATATCTATGCCCTCAATAGGGAATACGACTGCTGGGTCACCTACACATTTCTTTAGAGAGGATTCATGGAAAACTAGATGCACTGAAGATATATCTGAAGGAAACTCAAGCTCATAAGCTACCTTTCCGAAATGGCTGAGAATTCAGTAAGGACAGACATATCGGGGACTGAGTTTCCTCCTTTTGCCAAATCTCTTGACCCTTTTTATAGGAGAGATTTTCAAGTACACATAGTCACCAATCTTGAACTCGAGATCCTTTCTGCGTATATCTGTGTACGATTTCTGCTAGCTCTGAGCTATCTTAAGTCTTTCCTTGATCAATTGGACATTCTCTAAGGTATCAAATACCAAGTGAGTACCTACCACTATGGCCTCACCCACTTCAAACTAACCAATGGAAGATCTACACCTACTCCCATAAAGTGCCTCAAGTAGAGCCATCTGAATACTGGAATAATAGCTATTGTTATGTCCTAACGCAATCAAAGGAAAATGGTTATCCCAACTACCTTTGAAATCTATCGTACATGCTCGCAACATATCTACAAAGGCCTGGATGATCCTTTCTGCTTGATCATCTGTCTGAGGATGGAAGGCTATACTGAGATAACCTCGGGGACCAAGACTGTTTTGGAATGCTTTCCAAAAATGAGAGATGAACTACTCCTTGATATAGAGTTTGGCGTAATCCTCAGCTGAATAGGAGGTATGGACTGGAAGGAAATGAGTTGATTTGGTCATCCTGTATACAATGATCCAAACTAAATCATGCTAATGACGAGTATAGGGCAAACCCATCACAAATTCCATGTTCACATCTTCTTATTTCTAGGTGGGAATGCTGAAATCCTGCATAGACCCACTAGGCTTCTAGTGCTAAATCCTAACCTGCTAACATTTTGAGCATGTAGCAAAAAACTCTACAATATCTATCTTCATCCCACTCCACCAATAGATCTCCCTCAAATCATAGTACATCTTGGTGGTCCTTGGATGAATAGGTTTGGAAGGTTTGGAAAGAAAGGTTTGGATAGGTTTGGAAAGAAAGGGAAGCTTAGTCCGTGATATATCGATCCTTACTGACTTCTTAGCTATTTTGGAAAGGTATCTTAAGAGCTTCAGTTTTCTTCAGATTTAGCTTTAGTCCATCCAGTGTTCCATGTCTCCTTTCTGAAGAAATGCATAGGTGACCCAACATTTTTAGTCCCTGTAGGGGGTATAGACATTCAGAACAGCCTCTCTTATGAGAGGATTCCAATCAAAATCCTTGATTATTATATTTTCAAACTAAGGAATAAAGAGGTCCTTCTAGTCAATGTTCTTTGACAAAACTAGTTAGTTGAGGGAGCTACTTGGGAAGCAAAAGCAGATATGCAGACCAAGTATCCTCACCTCTTATCTACAAACTCTTACTTAACCCAAGGTAATAGTTTTCCCTTGAACTTACTCAGTTTCATGCTCAGATTTCCCTTATAGACTTGGTATCAGTTACTATTGCATTATTCAGTTGTGTCTTCATGCATCAGATATGCATGTTTAGCATGAGAAATACAGCTTATTAGCAATCCCAGTCATGTATTCATGAATCATGTTAAACTATGTACTTATGCCTCAGATATGCATCTTCAGTATGAAATTTTACTTTATTAGTAATTTCAGTCATGAAACCATGCTTCATTGTACATGTCTCATATCTAAATTAAGTCTATCAGTATTCTTAGCTTAGTTAGTATCATTCAAGGATGAATGTTCCCAAGGGGAGATATTGTAAGACCCCACAAAATCCTAAGCTTGATTCAGTCCTTTCAAAGATAGGAAGGGGTCCTAGACTTAGAAAAATTCAGCCAAGTATTCATACTTAGAGTTATTTTAGCCTTCATAAGTTGGCGATACTTTTTCATGACCCTTATGACCTTTAAATATCAATTTAAGCTTAATTCATGATCAACAATGTCAGTATGTGTTCTCAGACAAATTTTGGATTTTTTGAACTTCGTCTGAGGCACGCTTAGAACTCCAAACCAGTGGATCGATGTGCAGTATCACCTATTATATCAATGAGTATTCTTCTGCAGCTCCCCGTGCAGATTCCAGTACGTTGATACAAACTCAATACGGCGTGATGGCTATAGTGTCGACCCCATCAATGTGATGTGTCTGTCTACTCATCTCTGAGCACGTTTCTCAGTAATTAAAACAGCATGCAAAGGGGTATTTAGGATGTTTTGCCATTTTGAATTAGCCCCTAAAACTAAAAATTCTTTCCTCATAAAGCAAATTACACTCTTTTCTCTCAAAATCATTCAAGAACAATTCTTTGGGCTATCAACCCAAGATTCAAATCCCAAGGATTGCACTACCAATCTTCAAGTATTCAGGCATTGAGGTATGTCAGGTGTTCTTCCAAGGGTTTCCTTCTACCCTTGGCATTCAAGAGACCCTTTTAACTACAAGTTCATGAATTTGATAAATTTCATGGTTGAGTTTGAATATGTTCATTATTTCCATGTTAATAGAGTTTTTAATCCATTATTAGTTGTAAGATTTGTATGAAATTATTTATTATTTGTTCTTGCATCATGAGAATTCTTGTTAAAATGTTTGAATTATGAATTTGGTATTTTACTTTGTGATGCCGCATGTAAGTTAGTATTATGTGCATATAATATGCCCTCCAAGTGTTTGGTGGATTGCTTATGTAAGTTGAATAGTTAAGTCCCATCATATGAGCATGTTTACAAGTTCATGTTATGCAATGGTGATCAAGGAATTAGTTATCATATGCCAAGATTGTGCTATGTCTTATAGACTATGCTATCGTGTCCTGGGGGTATTTAATACCAAAATATCTAGTTGTTTACCTAGAGCTATAATAGTTATAAAATAGAGTGGGTAATATCATGATCAATAGTTTAGTAATCAATTCAGAACCTAGTAAAGTTTAGTCAGTTAACAGAATTTAGTAGTATTCCATTAGTTAGAGGAATCCAAAGAACTCAGATCAATTTATTAAGAGAGTATAAATTAGTAACATATTAGTCCATCCTAGCACAGTTTAGAATTCTGTCCAGTGTCTATTCAGTTTAGCATAGGATTCAACACCAAGTGAACCCAAGGATGGGGACTCGTCTGCAAGAAGAGGGTGTGATCCTTAGAAGCATTCTTTGTGTTCCAGAACTACGTAGCCTGCATAGGTTGAGAAATCTACATGATAGTTGAGGGTTGATGAGGTGTCCTACCTGCCATTTGAAGGTACTACCATTCTCATTCCAAGCACTTTCCAGTTGAGGGTGACTTAGCTTGTCTTTACTCGTGGCACGGTACTGACATCTTTTCAATAGAGGTTATAGGTTTGACCCTAATATATTTTGAAAGGGGCATGTCGGTTAGATAATTACCTCCCACAGTCTCAGTTTTAGTCTTAAAAAAAAAAGTCAGTTTTTTCTACAAAAATCAGGACTGTCAAACACAGTCACTCAGGTCAGTATGAAACGCAAAATATTTCCACAGAATTAGGATTATCAGATACAGTCACTTAGTTAATAGTAATACAATGTCAGTAAACTCAGATATCAGTAAACCATTAATTCTTAATGCAGTATCCAATGTTACCATGACCTCAGTTATAGTTTACGTATTGTATGCATATACCCTCATTCATTTATACTCTTGTTTTTAAGTCAGTATTGTTCATGCATATGAACTCATGCATCACAGCCTACCTCACTTAGCATACCAGTACATTCAAAGTACTGACACATACCTTTTTTTTGTGCTATGATGTCTTATATCATTAGTTCAGATGCCTAGGCTCCCGATCATACTTAGCAGCCCGATCCATCAGCAGCATACCAATGGTAATTCCTCATTATTCGAGGAAAGATTTAGTATTCTAGTATTTTTGTACTCAATTTTTTCAGTAGTCAGAGCTAGTTGGGAACTTGTCCCATCAACTCCTTGTTTAGACAGTAAAGGCTTTTCATACCAGAGTATTTATAGATAGATGTTTAGTTGTGCTATTGGTGTATCGTACTCAGTATTCATTTATAGTTTTGAACCTTATGGTATGTTTTTGCCTAATTTATGCATAATTATAGTATTATTATTGCAGGTACCAGTCATGGGTTAGCTTATGGTCCCTTGGGATTATGAGCACCGTGTAGCGTCTGGGGTACTAAATCATGGCATTACAATTCCTTAGAATCGGATGTGGATTAGTTGATATGGATCCTAGGTAGATAAAGTTTAGACTAAATAAAGAATATGTGAATTTCAACGTATGCTAATCCATAAAGCATCTAAAGGTTATATGAGTGATATTTGTGATTGATACAGTCAATGATGATGCATTAACATCTCCTACTGATAAGAAGCTTGGAGTCAAAAAAACCTGCAGTGGGGATTTTGAATTTTGAGGGTAATGATATTGAGAGTTATTGTGAGATAGGGAGCTCTCTTAATGGTAATGTTTCACATAATTTTGTAGTAGAGAAATTAGATCTTAAATTTAAGAGTAGAGATATCCCCCAACTAAGCCTTCTATTGAGGAGCCTCTATTCATGTAGATCAAGTCCCCTCCATCCCATCTTTGTTATATATTCTTAGGAGACAATAATATTTTTACATTTATTATTGAGATTGATTTAGTTGATTTGGAAGTTGAGACTTTTGTGGCTATGTTACACAGATTCAAGAGGTCTATTGGATTGCCCATTGTTATATCATTGGGATTCTTCCTGAAATTTATACATACAAGCTAGATTTGTGCCTATTATTAAGCATCAAGAAATTCTAAATCTACCTATTTAAGATGTAGTGAAAAAAGTGATTATATAGTGGTTGGATGCATGGGTGGTTTACCCAATTGTCGATAGCAAATGGGTGATCCTGATCAAATATCTTCCTAAAAGGGGTGGAACCTATAGGGTTCTAAATGAGAATAATAGGCTTATTCCTCTGAGATGGGTCACTATTTGGCATGTATGTACAAACTATAGGAAGTTGACTGCATGAATTGAGAAGGATCACTTCTTAATATTTTTCATGGATTAGATGTTAGACCATCTTTCAAGTAGAGGATCGTATTGTTTTCTTGATAGTTATCCAAGTTCAATCAAATCACTATTGCTCTCAAAGACCAATAAAAGAGTACTTTCACTTATCTATATGGGATGTTTGTATTTAAGAGAGCATTTTTTTGTCTATGTAATGTTGTAACAACTTTCCAGCATTTTATGGTAGCCATCTTTTACGACATGGTTGAGGACACTATTAAGGGGGGCTAATTGATGACTTCTCTATTGTTGGTGATTTTTTTGAAGATTGTATTGCTCATCTTTCTAGTGTATTAAGGAGATGTGAGAATTTTAACTTAGTATTAATCTGGGAGAAGTGTCACTTCATGATCTAACAAAGAATAGTCCTTGGTCCCAAGATCTCAAAGAAAAGGATTGAAGTTGACAAGTCAAAGATTGAGGTGATTGAAAAAATATCCCGACCAATTTTTGTGAAAGGCATTCAAAGATTATTAGGGCTTGCGGGTTTTATTATAAATTTATCAAGGAGTTCTCTAAGATTTCACTTCCTTTGTGCAAGCTTTTGGATAAGGAGGTAAAGTTTGTGTTTAATGATGCATGCCTACACTTATTTGACTATGTGAAAAAGAAGTTGATTGTAGCCCTTATTCTTGTGTCTCCTAATTGTTCCATACCATTTGAGGTCATTTGTGATGCTAGAAGTGTAATCATAGAAAAATTTCAAGTTTAAAATCAAGAAAAATTCTTACATCCCATCTATATGCAAGCAAAACTCTTAACCCTACTTAAAAAATATCCTATGACTAAACAAGGGTTGCTTACTATGGTGTTTTCATTTGAGAAATTTTGGTCTAATCTTCTTGGAACAAAAGTAATTGTGCATACTGACCAGGAAACTCTTCGGTATATGATGGTAAATTCATTGGGTACTACAATAACAAAGAATTTGACTTTGAGGTCAAGGATTCAAAGAGGAATGTGAATCAAGTGGTTTATCAGTTATATCACCATCAAGAAAAGGCAATGCTGAAATATAAGGATGAAAATGAAATTTAATATAATTTTCTAGATGAGCAGGTATTGGCAATATCACAAAATGTGATTCCATGGTTGCCGACTAAGCCAATTATCTGCTGAGTCATGTGGAGCCTGAAGACCTAAAATTTTTGTAGTGGAAGAAGTTTATACATGATCCAAGGTAGATCTTTTTGTATGAGCTATACTTGTCTTGGATTTGTATAAATGAACTGATTTAAAGATGTATTCCTTAGGTTGACATGATGAGTATACAAGAGGAATGTCATTCATCACTAGTTAAGGGACACAATAGTAGTGTGCAAACAATGCAAAAGATCTTGAAATGTGGATCTATTGGCCCATAATTCATAAAGATTCACATGATTGTGCCAGATCCTGTAACCAACACTAAAGACAAGGAAACATATTATGAAGGCAAGAGCTTCCAATGACCCGAATAATAAGGTTTGAGTTTTTTAATGTATAGGGCGTTGGTTTTGTTAGGAATTTTGTGAGTATTATAGCATGAAGTACATCTTTGTTGAGCTTGACTACTTTTTGAAATTGGCAGTAGCAAAATATTTTGAAATGGGTGAAAGCAATTGCGCTTCAAACTAATAACGGGAATTGTTTGATTGTATATTCAAGGAAAGACATATTTTTCTTGATTCGGTATGCCAAGTACAATGATAAGTGATGGAGATTCATATTTTTAAAATCTTCTATTAAAAGTGTTATTCTGTAAAGATTAGCTAGGGCATGAGGTATCGTTATTCTGTCTAAGTATAAGGATGTCGAGTAATATACAACTTCAGGTGTTGGCATAGCCAGAAAAGTGGTAGCCAGATGTTGGCTTAACCAAAAGGTGTTCCTACCTCCAAATGACTTGACAGAATTTTGAGTAAAACACAAGATAGCCTTTACTATGACCTCAGAGATTTAGGCATTCAAGTATAGTCTAATATTGATATTATTTTTAGGTTACTTACACCTTAGTTTATTCAATGATTATGATTTGTTCTTAGTCTAAGATGTCTTTTTCTCTTGATGGATAATCATCAGAATATTGCTAATAGTTCTAATATGTCTTCCATGTCTACTGAGATTATTTTTGAAGTAGAATATGACTTGCAAAATTGCTCTATTCTGAAGGAACCTTTCAAAAAAATTTATTAAATTGGTAATTTCATCATGATAAAGAATTATAATATTAATACCTGTGAGTCTACCGTTGCTATTAATAATTCTCTTGAAACTATCAAGTTGCTAATTGCTAAAGATATTGATTGATATAAAAAAGATTTTAAATTTCTACATATTGGACTTGTTCAAGTTGCTGTTAAACTATTATTCTGAAAAGGTTTGAATATTCCTATTTGTCTACTTCTTAGGGATGATAGACTATTAAATTTTGAAGATTCTCTTTTAGGAGTCCTTCAAAGTAACCTCGCCAATAGCCCAGTATACTTTAGTTGCTACCCTAATTTTTCAATTGATATTCATGACCCTAATATCTACTATTTTATAATCTTTTGTTGTAATCTCTTGTGAAAAATCCTCCAGTGTAATTAGTATGGAGATTGTTTTCCCATGATCATCAATATAATCTTCTACATTCTTCATGAGTAATATTTTTAGTATTATTTACTTTAAGTTCTTATATTCCGCACTTACGATTGATTTTATGGCTTAGGAGTAGTGATGGCATCAAAGTGCCAATTCTCATAAGAGAGAATATCATTCCATCTTAGGAGTCTAGGAACAAAGGTGGTACAGTGCTCTTGATTAGCTTCCATAAGCATGGTAACTCCTTTAACACTGGTATCTATAGCTTTAGGGGCTATAGTAGTTTTCATAAGCTTGTAATATACTCTATATATTACTACTATTTCTCTGGTGTCTACCATACTATTCATATTTTTGGTTTTGGTGTTAAGAGTCAAAGTATACATAACATTAGGGTCATGAATATCAACCGAAAAATTAGGGTAGCAATTAACGTATACCGGGCCATTGGTGAGGTTACTTTGAAGGACTCCTAAAATAGAATTGTCAAGATTTAATAGTCTATAATCTCTAAAACGTCTACAAATAGGAATATTCAAACCTTTTCGAAATAATGGTTTAACAGCAACTTGAACAAGTCCAATATACAGAAATTTAAAATCTTTTTTATATCAATCAATATCTTTAGAAATTAGCAACTTGATACTTTCAAGAAAATTATTAATAGCAACAGTAGACTCACAGGTCTTAGTATTATAATTCTCTATCATGCTGAAATTACCAATTTGATAAAATTTTTTGAAAGGTTCCTTTGGAATAGACCAATTTTGCAAGTCATATTCTACTTTAGAAATAATCTGAGTAGACATGGAAGACAGATTAGAACTATTAGCAATATTATGATGATTATCCATCAAGAGCGAGGGGCGTCTTAGACTAAGAACAAATCATAATCATGGTATAAACTAAGGTGTAAGTAACCTGAAAACAATGTCAATATTAGACTATACTTGAATGCCTAAATCTCTGAGGTCATAGTAAAGACTATCTTGGATTTTATTCGAAATTCTGTCAAGTCATCATGGAGGTAGGAACACCTTTTGGTTAACCCAACATCTGGCCACCACCTTTCTGTCTATGCCAACATCTGAAGACGTATAATACTCGGCATCCTCATACTTAGTCAGAATAACAATACCTCATGCCCTAGTTAATCTTCACAGAGAGAAAGGTACTTAAGTATAGTTTAACAAAGATATTCATCTCTGGTTTAAATAGCAGTAGTTATACCATAATAAGAATTTATTTCTTAGCCTAGATGTAAGAATTTAACCACTCATGCTAATGTTCAACAATATGACTCTGATACCATAAAATGGATCGTAAGTACAGAATATAAAAACTGAAAGTAAATAACACTGAAAATATTACTCTTGAAGAGCGTAGGGGATTATATTGATGATTACTATACTAATAACACTAGTGGATTCTTCACAAGATATTACAACAAAAGATTACAAATGGTAAGACTAAGAGAAATTTTTAAATGAAAATTTTTTAATGCCTTACAAAGGAAAATTAAGAGCCTTTTATAGATTTCAAGGGATGAAACGAAAATTTTCTTTCTTCAATCTTATTGGAAGCCTCAATTTTCTTATCCATCTATCTGATAAGTTGGGCCTTTTCTTTTAATTAGAATAAAGCAAGTTGTCCTTTATGTCATGAGTGTCGGCCACTTCAAAGGTAGAGTATGGGTCCCTCTGGTCCCATTGTATCTTTAATCCAGAATAATTCAGACTCTTTGAGTCTCTATTCTTTAGATAAAAATTTGTTTAGACAATTATTTTATCCTGTCAAATTCATGAACTGCAAAGGTCCAGCTGATAATTTTTGAAATCCTTTTTTGGATAAAATATTTGCACAAGTTTATGTGCTTAGGTAAGGATGAAATGCCTTTATCAATTTGAAATTGACTGAATTTTTCTAGAAATGTTTTGGGTAAAACATCCTAATTACCTCCAAAACAATTCCACCATTCGTAGAACTATCCTGGGATAACAAATTTTTCTAATTCGTGACCATACTTTACAAACCAAGTGTGAGTAGTTGGCCGTAAGTATCAGAAATTCAACTTCGCATTTTTATAATCATGCTAATGGAGTAAGTAAATGGTCTACTAGTCATTCGAAAGAAGTTAAAATCTTTTTAATGATGAACTTTGAATAAGTTATACTTTTAGGGTTATACTCATCTCTCAGCTAATGCTCTATTTCATTAGAGCCAGTGTCAATAAAAATGAAGTCATAATATTTTCTTGTTTTAAGAGAGCAATCAAAACCCACATAATTTTGCTAGCAATATAGAGGTCGCACGAGATACTTGATATAATAATTCTCATACTCCTTATCCGAAACTAGGATTGGAGCTACCTAAAAAGACATGTTAGTAAAAGTTTCTTTAACCTTTTGGGTTAGGGTTGCTGAAGGTGCCACTGCATCAAAATAACTTTTAGGAGTCTTCATGGAATAATTTTCTTTAGTTTGTATTGTAGAAAATCTTGGTTTTCCAAATAGAGAAAGCGAACATGGTTCAGATTCTTTTGCGAAAGGTTTCTTTATTGTATTTGATGAAGGGAAGCTTGGTAAAATTGGGAAACGATTTAGTATTAGTGGCATTTTACCTAAGAACAAAAATTTCTTTTGGTTATTCTATGATAGCCTGATGTTGAATAGGCTGGTAGATGGGTTTCTGCTCTCCATCTCTTTATTTTTGACAAGGTTCTTGTTTGGCCTAACTCCAGTTGGCCTCATTTTTCCCCTGCAAAAATTCATCAGTTAGAAAAACTGGAAGAGAGTTATTTTCTCCTTTTAAGAATTCCTCCATATCTAATGTCAGAGGCATCAGTTTCAACAATCATAAAATAATCTGGGTAAGGAATTTCGAGACAAGGTAAGTCCTTAACCATTTTATTTACCTTTATTACAACATTAGTGTGTTCTTTCTTCCAAGGAAAAGGATTTTTTTTTAACCTGTTAAAAAGAGGTTTACAGATTTATCTTACCTTGGGAATAAAATATATAATATAATTAAGGCTCCCTAGAAACCTTTGGAGTTGAGTTTTGTCAGTAATGATATCAGGGAATTTTTCTGCAAACTCTATGGCTCTATAAATTGGTTTATATGAACCTTGATACAAATCATGCCCAAGGAATCTTATCTTTGTTTGAAAGATCTTCAATTTCTTAGCACTAACAACAAGACAATTGTTCTGGACAAGTTTAAAGAAAATATTTAGGTGTTTAAAATAACATCATCAATATAAACAATTGATATATGACTAATGTGGTTGAAAATATTATTCCTGATATTTTGAAATTCTGAAGGGGCATTCTTTAACCCGAAAGGCATAACATTCCATTCAAATTGTCCAAATGGGACATTGAAAGTAGTTTTGTATTTACCTTTTTCAGAAATCTGTATTGGCCAAAATCCTGACTTTATATCAAATTTACTATAAATATTGGCTTTATAGGTACGTTTCAAAAGATCCTTTTTGTTAGGGATAGGATATTGAATCCATTTTAAAACATTGTTTAAGGGTTTGTAATTAATAACAAATCAGGGAGCACCCCGTTCTTTCTCAACAACATTGTTAACATAAAAGGTTGAACGCTTCAAGGAGATTTTGATGGGAGAATAATATTATTTTCCTCGAACTGTATATCCGGGAAAGAGGGCCTAGCATAAAAGTTCTTTTTGTTATGATATTGACCTATTTTGATGTGATGAATCTATTCCTTAGAATTATTAATCTTCCATATTTTATCGGTCGTGGGTTTACTTCCAGAACAATTAGGGTTTTCAATGGGTTTACTACTAGAAGGTTTTCCAGTAGGTTTTTTGGTAGGTTAACTACTGGAAGGTTTTGCGGTAGGTTTTTAAGTAGGTTTACTATTGTAATGTTTAAGCTTCATTAGCTTGACATTGATTTGTTCCAAAATCTCTGGATCAGTGGTGATTTGACTAGTAATATTAGGGAAGTTAACCCTAGAGAATTTAGGGATCTTAAAAATAGGATTAGCCTCAATGTGAGGGCTGTATTTGGAAATACTAGGCTTATTACCAATTGAAGTAGAGCCATTGGATTTTCAATTTATCTGGAAACAACATATAATAACTGATTAGTGTAGTTGTTTTGCTAAAGAAATCTATTAATATCTACACAGTAATGAGGGTGGTCTCTTTACCATTGGCCTATTTGAAAGGTGAAGATTGAATAATATCATCTATATCAGAAATACTAATCCCTTCTAAAGGGGGAATGAAGCTCTCTATAATTGTATTCTTAGTATGCCACCGATTAATGAGGACTTGAAGAGAGTTCTTTTGGTTACCTAGATAAGACTATGCTAAACCACGAGATTTTAGCATATCTCCATTGTCTTCACTTTGAGATGAAGCTTCATCAAATAATTTCATGATGGCAGCTTCATTGGGATCATCCTCTATTTCTGAAAGAGCATTTTGGAGTCTCTTTTTTAAATCACTCTTTGATGTTGATTGCTCTGATACCATCAGATGTATCGTAAGTGCAGAATATAAAATTTGAAAGTAAATAACATTGAAAATATTACTCTTGAAGAGTGTAGAGGATTATATTAATGACGATGAGCAAACAAGATCCATACTAATTACACTGGTGTATGCTTCATAAGAGATTACAAAAAAGATTATAAAATGGTAAGACTAAGAGATATCTTTAAATGAAAATTTTCTGATGCCTTACAAGGGAAAATTAAGAGCCTTTTATAGACTTTAAGGGATGAAATGAAAATCTTCTTTCTTCAATCTTATTGGAAGACTTAAATTTTCTTATCCATCTATCTGATAAGGTGAGTCCTTTTCTTTTGATTAGAATAAAGCAAGTTGTCCTTTATGTCGCGAATATCGGCTACTTCAAAAGTAGATTATGGGTCCCACTAGTCCCATTGTATGTTTAATCAAGAATAATTTTGACTCTTTGAGTCTCCATTCTTACCCTGTCGGTAATTTTGACAGCTCTCTTAAAACTAGAAAATATTATGAATTCATTCTGATTGACATTGGCTCTATTGAAATATAGAATTAGCTGAGAGATGTGCATGACCCTAACAGTATAACTTATTTAAAGTTCACCATTAAAAATATTTTAACTCCTTTTGAATGGCGAGTAGACCATTTACTTGCTTCATTAGTCCTTTTTGAGGAACATAGACCTCAAACTTATGACTGGCATGATTATAAAATTGCATGGTTTAATTTATTATACTTACGGCCAACAACTAACACTTGGTTTGTAAAGTATGGTCCCAAATTAGCAAAATTGTTTATCCCAAGATGGTTCTATGAATGGTGGAATTGTTTTGGAGGTAATCAAGATGTTTTACCCAAAATAGTTCTACAAAAATTTGGTCAATTTCAAATTGATCAAGGCATTTCTTCCTTACCTGAGCACATAAAATTATGCAAATATTTTATCCAATAAAGGATTTCTTATATTATCAGCTGGACCTTTACAGTTCATGAATGTGATAGGATAAAATACTTGTCTAAAGAAATTTTCAGCCGAGGATATACTCTAGCACCCAAGGATGTACCAAGGGAATCTTTGAAATCCACACCAGCTAATACAACCAAGAAATCACCGTCAAAGAGTGATTTAAAACAGAGACCCCAAAAAGCTCTTTCATAAATATATGATGATCATAACGAAGCTGCCATCATAAAATTATTTGATGAAGCTTCATCTCAAAGTGAAGACAATGGAGATATGCTAAAACCTCGCGGTTTAGCAAAGTCTTATCTAGACCCATATTATGATTAATCCTAATTGAGGTTATTAAGAACCAAAATACAGAAATTTGTATTTGCCAAAATCCTGACTTCATATCAAATTTACTATAAACATTGGCTTTATAGGTACATTTCAAAAGATACCTTTAGTTAGGGATAGGATATCAAATCCATTTTAAAATATTTTTTAAGGGGTTGTAATTAATAACAAGTCTGGGAGCACCCCATTCTTTCTTCACAACATTGTTAACATAAAAGGATGAACAACTCCAAGGATATTTTGAAGGCCGAATAATATTATTATTTAAAGGTTATCAATTTTTTTCTTACAAATTTCCATTAAATCATGGTACATTTGGATCGGCCTAGCTTTATTGGAAATAGCCTTTTCATTGAACCCTTCTATGTAAGGTAAATCAACAGTGTGTAATTTTCTCTCCCAAAAAGCATTTGGAATGTCTGAGCAAATTTCTTTTTCAAAAGTTTTTTTAAAATTGGCAATTTTGGATATCATTTTTGAGGTTTTACAAGTTTTCTCAATTTTAGCATTTTTAATATCATTTTTGAGAAATTTAATTTAATTTTGCATAAGATTTATTTTAAAGGCATTATGTTTATGTAGAAATTGACTTTCTTCTAAAATCGTAGTTTTCATAAGAGGGAAAGCAAGTTTTACCCATAAAAAAGTATTGCGGATATGAGTACAATATATAATATAGGGTTTTAACTGGGTTGCAAATGGTAAATGAAGTCCAAGCTACCACAATCAAGCCTATGGAGGATGCTACTGCAACTTTACTCTATTGCATAACCAAACATTTTATTGGAGTACCGAAACCTTTTCAAGATAGGAGTCTTGAAATCCTTAACAATCTCTACTGTAAAAAGTTAGGATATTTGAAATGGTATAAAGATATGTTTATCCAAAAGGTCATTATTAGGGCATATTGCAATAATGATTTCTAGAAAGAAAGATTTATTAGTGGACTTCCTCCTCTGTTTGCTGAAAAGGTTTGAACTAAAATTAGAGATAGGTGCGAAGGTAAGATACCCTATGAACACCTAACTTATGGCGCCTTGCTAGTATTACTACGTTCGTCGCTTTTGAACTTTGCACCAATTTAAAGTTAAAAGAGCAGCTTAAGAAAGAGCAAAAATTATCCTCTTCAGAACATAGAAGTTTCTGCCAAGACTTAGGTTTTCCAAAGCTTAACCCACCTTTTTCTAAAATAAAAGAAAAAAGGTCTCGAGAAAATTATCCTTTTCTAGAAAAAGGAGACATGGAAAATATCAAAAAGAAAATGGACCTAATAGAAGATTTAGAAGAAAAAAATCTTCATCCAAGTATTCATCTAAGGATAAATGTTGGACTTGTGGAAAAAAGGTTCACAGATCTAATCAATGTCCTCGAAACAAAAAAAAAGAAGATTAAGAAAGAAAAAATCTTCATCCAAGTATTCTTTTAAGGATGAATATTGGACTTGTTGAAAAATGGGTCACAGATCCAATCAATGTCCTCAAAATAGAAAAAGAGGAAGAAGATAAATCTTCTAAGAATAGATGAAGAAACTAAACAAAAGTTGTGCTCAATCCTCAAATTAGAGGAATTTGAGTCTGAGGATTCTTCGAATGAAGGAGAATGCAGTGATGAAGAATTTATCAATGTTGCAAATAATTCTGAGTCTGATTCTAAAAATAGTGAGACAGATTGCAACTATCAAGGAACATTTTTCTACTCTGATAGCAATTCTATAAGCGTCCTTCAGAAAATACTATTGAAACTTTGTTTGCTACCATTGAACATATCAAAGATGATGAGGCAAAACGAAAGTATCTTTTGGAATTAAAAACGCTAGTCAGTCAGCAAAAATATGGTGATAAACCCAAGGTTACCCCTTTCAGCATGAAAGATGTCATGCAGAGTTTTGACACTAGAAGAGAACATTCTATTAGTGATCTTCAAAGAGAAGTATTTTCTATTAAATATATAGAAAATAATGACGAGAGGGATCCAAGTATTGATGTAATCTCTCTGGTTAAACCTCCTAGTAATCATATTTTGATTAAACTTGTTATTAATGATGATCTAATCCTTAACAAAGTTGCTTTATTTGATAGTGGTGCAGACAAAAATTGTATTGTCGAAGGACTTCCCCCTACTAAATATCTTTAGAAAGGAACTGCAAAACTCTATGGCACTACAGGTGAAAGGATTGGTATCAATTACAAACTCCCTAAAGCCCATATTTGCATCAATGGAATTTGTCTTGTTAATGATTTTGTGATTACAAAAGATATTGACAAAGAAATTATTTTTCAAAACAACTTAAAGAACTTTATTTCAGATTTGAATCTAGTCATATCAGCAAACCATTTATTTCTAAAAGAGAATCGCTGGTCTCTAGAATAGATTTCCTTATACCATTGAATTTTCTGTTGATGTTCTGGTAAGTTCCATAGCCAATTTAGCCCAGCTTTTTTAGGGACAAAATCATTGGTAGAGATAACGTCAATGGAGGTTTTTCTACCATGTACCTTGGGTCTCATAGCGCTAGGAGTGGGGTTTCCAGGACAAAAAGCAGCCGAGGCTTCAGCTTTATACTAAACCTTAGGAATAGGTTTTGAGAAATATACACCTTGGAATTTTCCATGGTTGGTTTCTTAAGAAATAGTGGTCTCAACCTATTCCGAGGGATGAAAGGAAAAAGGTCTGGCTAAAGGCATTCTTCTGCTGGAAGAGGCTTGGCTATTGGAAATTGATCTAAGAAACTTAAGGTTTATAGATCCATCAGGGAATTGAATAACACTATCAATCTGAGATCTCTCGGGTTCAATAGGTTGAGGAGTAGTGATGGCATCAAAGTGCCACTACTCATCTAAGAGAATGTCATTCCATCTTAAGAGTCTAGGAACAAAGGTGGTATAGTGCTCGTGATTAGCTTCAATGAGCATGGTAACTCTTTTAACACTGGTAGCTATAGCTTTAGGGCCTATAGTAGTTTTTATAAGCTTGTAATATACTCTATATATTACTGTTATTTCTCTGGTGTCTACCCTACTATTCATATTTTTGGTTTTGACGTTAAGAGTTAAATATCCATAACATTAGGGTCATGAATATCAACCGAAAAATTAGGGTAGCAATTAAAGTATACCGGGCCATTGGTGAGGTTACTTTGAAGGACTCCTAAAAGAGAATCGTCAAAATTTTATTGTCTATCATCCCTACAAAGTATACAAATAGGAATATTCAAACATTTTCAAAATAATGGTTTAATAGCAACTTGAACAAGTCCAATATGCAGAAATTTAAAATCTTTTTTATATCGATCAATATCTTTAGCAATTAGGAACCTGATAGTTTCAAGAACATTATTAATATAAATAGTAGACTCACAGGTCTTAATATTATAATTCTTTATCATGCTGAAATTACCAATTTGATAAATTTTTTTTGAAAGGATCCTTTGGAATTGACCAATTTCGCAAGTCATATTCTACTTGAGGGATAATTTGAGTTGAAATGGAAGACATATTAGAATAATTAGCAATATTTTGATGATTATCCATCAAGAGAGAAAGATGTCTTAGACTAAGAACGAATCATAATCATGGTACAAACTAAGGTGTAAGTAACCTAAAAACAATATCAATATTAGACTATACGTGAATGTCTAAATCTCTGAGGTTATAGTAAAGGCTATCTTGGATTTTACTCGAAATTCTATCAAGTAATCTTGAAGGTAGGAACACCTTTTGGTTAAGCCAACATCTGGCTACCACCTTTTTAGCTATGCAACACCTGAAGCCGTATATTACTAGGCATCCTCATACTTAGATAGAATAACGATACCTCATGCCCTAGCTAATCTTTACAGAGAGAAAGGTACTTAAGTATAGTTTAACAAAGATATTAATTTCTAGGTTAAATAGCAGTAGTTATACCATAATCAGAATTTAGTCCTTAGCCTAGACGTATGAATTTATCCACTTATGATGATATTCAGCAACTTGGCTTTGATACTATCAAATGGATCGTAAGTGCGGAATATAAAAACTAAAAGTAAATAACACTGAAAATATTACTCTTGAAGAGTGCAGAGGATTATACTGATGATGATGGGCAAACGAGCTCCATACTGATTACACTGGTGAATTCTTTACAAGATATTACATTAAAAGATTACAAAATAGTAAGACTAAAGAAATTTTAAAATGAAAATTTTTTGATGCCTTACAAGGGAAAATTAAGAGCCTTTTATAGACTTTAACGGATGAAATGAAAATCTTCTATCTTCAATGTTATTGGAACCCTCAGATTTTCTTATCCATCTATCACATAAGGTGGGTCCTTTGCTTTTGATCAGAATAAAGCAAGTTGTCCTTTATGTAACGAGTGTCGGCTACTTCAAAGGTGGAGTGTGGGTCCCACTTATCCTATTGTATATTTAATCAAGAATAATTCCAACTCTTTGAGTCTCTGTTCTTACCTTGTCTATAATTCTGACTCTTTGAGTCTCTATCTAAAGGACTAATTATTCCAGTTTTTAATAACCTCAATTAGGATTAATCATAAAATAGGTCTATATAAGACTATGCTAAACCGTGAGGTTTTAGCATATCTCCATTGTCTTCTCTTTTAGATGAAGCTTCATCTAATAATTTCATGATGGAAGCTTCGTTAGGATCATCATCTATTTCTGAAAGAGCTTTTAGGAGTCACTTTTTTAAATCACTCTTTAATGGTTGTTTCATGGTTGAAGTACCTGGTGAGGATTTCAGAGAGTCCCTTGGTACATCGTTTGGTGCAGGAGTCCATCCTCAGATAAAAATTTCTTTAGACAAGTATTTATCCTATCAAATTTATTTACTACAAAAGGTCCAGCTGCTAATATAAGAAATCCTTTTTTGGATAAAATATTTGGACAATTTTATGTGCTCAGTTAAGAAAGAAATTCCTTCATTAATTTGAAATTAACCGATTTTTTCTAGAAATGTTTTGGGTAAAACATCCTGATTAGCTCCAACACAATGCCACCATTCGTAGAACCATCTTGGGATAATAAATTATAATAATTTGGGACCATACTTTACAAACCAAGTGGGAGTAGTTGGCCGAAAGTATAAGAAATTAAACCTTGCTTTTTTATAATTATGCTAGTTAAGTTTGAGGTCTGTGTTCCTCAGAAAGGACTAATAGATTAATTAAATGGTCTACTCGCCATTCAAAATGAGTTAAAATATTTTTAATGGTGAAATTTGAATAAGTTATAATGTTAGGGTCATGCTTATCTCTCAGCTGATGCTCTATTTCAATAGAGCTAGTGTCAATCAGAATAAATTGATAATATTTTTTGCTTTTAAGAGAGCTATCAAAATTCACATAATTCTGCTCGCAACACAGAGGTCACATCAGATATTTGATGTCATAATTCTCAAACACCTTATCCAAATCTAGTATTGGAGCTACCAGCAAAGAAATATTAGTAAAGATTTCTTTAACCTTTTGGGTTAGGGTGGCTGACGGTGCCGCTGCTTTAGAATAACTTTCAGGAGTCTTCATGGCATAATTTTCTTTAGTTTGTATTGCAGAAAATCTCAATTTTCTAAATGTAGAAAGCGAACATGATTTGGATTCTTTTGCAAAAGGTTTCTTCATTGGATTTGAAGAAAAGGAGCTTGGAAAAACTGGTAAAGGATTTAGTATGGGTAGCAATTGTCCTAAGACAAAAAATTTTATTTGGTCATTCCATGATGGCCTGATATTGAATGGGATGGTGGATGGGCTTTTGCTCTCCACCACTTTATTTTTGACAAGGTTCTTATTTGGCCTAACTTCGATTGGCCTCATTTTTCCCCTTCAAAAATTGGTGAGTTAAAAATCTGGAAAAGAGTTATTTTCTCCTTTTAAGAATTCTATTTGTAAATCAAAACTAGATAATAGCGCTTGCCATATTTGTTTAGAAACTAAATTCCTAACATCCTTTTGAATAGTATCTTTAGTAGATTTGCAACCTACTCAAAGTAGGAATTCTTTGTTAATCAAATCATCCTGAAATTTCGTAACACACAAAACTATAGAGAGAATTTCTTTACTCACCGTACTATTGTTCTTTTAAGTAGATCTCCAGACTCCAGAAGTATAACAAACCAATTTTTCTGCTGAGGTAGGACATTCTCTTTGTTTAAGAATTCCTCTATATCCAATGTTAAGGCATCAATTTCAACAATCATAAAATAATTTGGGTTAGGGATTTCGAGACAAGGTAAGTCCTTAACCATCTCCTTTACATTTATTAGAGCATTAGTGTGTTCTTTCTTCCAAGAAACAGGATTATTTATTAACCTATGAAAAGAGGTTTACAGATTTGTCTTACCTTAGGAATGAAATCTGTAATATAATTAAGGCTCCCTAGAAATCTTTGGAGTTGAGTTTTGTCAGTAATGACACCAGGGAATATTTTTGCAAACTCAATGGCTCTACAAATTGGTTTAGAAGAACCTTGATACAAATCATGCCCAAGAAATCTTATCTTTATTTGAAAGAGCTTCAATTTCTTAGCACTACCGATAAGGCCATTGTTCTGGACAATTTTGAACAAAATGTTTAGGTGTTTAAAATGAGAATTAATATCCTCAGAAAATATTAAAACTTTGTCATTATAAACAATTGATATATGACTAACGTGGTTGAAAATACTATTCATAATATTTTGAAATTCTAAAGGGGCATTCTTAAACCCGAAAGGCATAACATTCCATTTAAATTGTCCAAATGGGAAAATGAAAGCAGTTTTGTATTTATCTTTTTCAAAAACCTTTATTTGCCAAAATCCTGACTTCATATCAAATTAAATATAAATATTGGCTTTATAGGTACATTTCAAGAGATCCTTGGTGTTAGGGATAGCATATTGAATCCATTTTAAACCATTGTTTAAGGGTTTGTAATTAATAACAAGTCTGGGAGCGCCCCGTTCTTTCTTCGCAGCATTGTTAACATAAAAGGCTGAATAGCTCCAAGGAGATTTTGAAGGTGAATAATATTATTTTTTAAAAGTTTATCAATTTCTTTTTTACAAATTTCCATTAAATCATGGTTCATTTCGATCGGCCTAGCTTTAGTGGAAATGGCCTTTTCATTGAACCCTTCTATGTAAGGTAAATCAGCAGTGTGTGATTTCCTCTCCCAAAAAGCATTTAGAATGTTTGAGAAAATTTCTTTTTCAAATGGTTTTTGAAGATTGCCAATTTTTGATACCATTTTCGGGGTTCTTAAAATTTGCTCAATTTTAGCATTTTTAATATCATTTTTGAGAAAACCAATTTGATTTTGCAAAAGATTTATTTTAAAGGCATTATGTTTATGTAGAAATTGACTTTCTTCTAAAGTCATAGTATTCATAAGAGGGATAGCAAGTTATACCCATAAAACAATACAGCGAATATTAGTAAAATCTGTAAGATAGGGTTTTAACTGGGCTACAAATGGTAATACCAAAATGATTTCTTTGTTAATATCATTTGTAATCACAAAATCATTAACAAGTCAAATTTTATTATTGCAAATATGGGCTTTACGAAGTTTATAATCAATAAAATCCTTTCACCAGTAGCGCCATAGAGTTTTGCAGTTCCTTTCTGAAAATATTTAGTGGGGAGAAGTCCTTTGACAATATAGTTGTTGTCTGGAGCACTATCAAATAAAGAAACTTTGTTAAGGATTACATCATCTTTAATAACAAGTTTAATCAAAATATGATTGCTAGGAGGTTTAACCTAAGAGATTATATCAATACCTAGATCTCTCTCGTCATTATTTTCTATATCCTCAAAAGAAAAGGCTTCTCTTCAAAGATCACTAATAGACGGTTCTCTTCTAGTGTCAAACCTCTACATGACATATTTCATGATGAAAGGGGTAATCTTGTGTTTTCCATCATGCTTTTGCTGAGTGACTATCCTTTTTAATTCCAAAAGATACTTTCTTTTTACCTCATTATCTTTGATTGTTTGATGGTGGCAAAAAAAGTTTCAACAGTATTTTCTGAAAGAAAGCTTATAGATTTGCTATCACAGTAGCAAAATATTCCTTGGCAGTTGCAATCTGCCTCACTATTTTCAGACTCAGACTTAGAATTATTTACAACATTGATGAATTCTTCATCGCTGCATTCTCATTCTTTCAAAGAATCCTCAAACTCAGATTACTCTTCTTCGAGGATAAAGCACAACTTTTGTTTAGTTTTTTCATCAATTCCTAGAAGATTTATCTTCTTCCTTTTTTGTTACTTCAAGGAAATTGATTGGATCTGTGACCTTTTTGTCCACAAGTCCAACATTCATCCTCAGAAGAATCCTTAGATGAAGAGTTTTTCCTTCTAAATCTTCTCTTAGGTCCTTTTTCTTTTCGATCTTTTCCATATGTATTTTTTCTAGAAGAGGATAATTTTCTTAAGACCTTCTTTTCTTTTCTTTTAGAAAAAGGTGGGCTATGATTTTGAAAACCAAAATCTTGGTAGAAACTTCCAAGTTCTGAAGAGGATAATTTTTTCTCTTTCTTGGGCTGCTCTTTGAAGTTTAAATCGGTGTAAAGTTCAAAAGAGATGACAATATTAATACTAGAAAGGTCACCATAAGTTAGGTGTTCATAGTGTATCATCCCTTCGCACCTATCTCTAATTTTAGTTCAAACCTTTTCAGCAAACAGAGGAGGAAGTCCACTAATAAATCTTTCTTTCTAGAAATCATTATTGCAATCTGCCCTAATCATGACCTTTTGGATAAACATATCTTTATACCATTTGAAATATTCTAACTTTATACAATAGAGATTATTAAGTATTTCAAAACTCCTGTCTTGAAAAAGTTTAGGTTCAACAATGAAATGTTTGGCTATGCAATAGAGTAAAGTTGCAGTAGCATCCTCTACTGGCTTCATTGCGGTAGTTTGGACTTCATTTTCTGTTTTAATGACTTCTTTGAAGGTTACCGCCTCAAGAATCTTATATTTTTCTTCTTCAATGATATAGTTATCCCACTAGTGTCTCAACGTTCCAGTGAATCCTACTATAAGCGTATGAGCGGGATATTTGTCCTCGCTTTTCATGAGCTTATAAGCAGTAATAGTAATTCGCATCCCATGGAGTTTATTATAAATTTGATGCTCTGCAAGTCCATCAATATTCCATTCAGTTACATTTCCTAAATCATTAGAAGATGATGAAAGGGAAAAACCTACCGCAAAACCTTCCAGTAGTAAACCTACTGAAAAACCTACCACAAAACCTTCCAGTAGTAAACCTACTGAAAACCCTAATTCTTCTAGAAGCAAACCCGCGACCGATAAAATAGGGATGATTAATGGATCTAAGGAACAGATTCATTACAACAAAATATTTCAATATCATAACAAAAGAATTTTTATGTGAAGCCCTCTTTCTAGGATATGCAGTTCGAGGAAAATATTTTTCTTTCTTCATCTTCTAATGATGGAGGAAGCATAATAGAATGGAACATTGATGGCCTTGCTGAGCATCAAATTTATAATAAGATCCATGAGATGGGAATTGCTATTCCTGCTTATAAGCTAAGGAATAGCGGGGATAAACATTCTGCTTATATGCTTATAGCAGGATTCACTAGAATGTTGAGACATTAGTGGGATACTAATCTCATCGAAGAAGAAAAAGATACAATTCTTGAGGAGGTAACCTTCAAAGAAGTCAGAAATAATGAAAATGAAGTCCAAATTACCGCAATCGAGCCTGTGGAGGATGCTACTGCAACTTTACTCTATAGCATAGCCAAACATTTTATTGGTGAACCTAAAATTTTTCAAGACACTTTGAAAAGAAGATTTTAAAAATATTAATCTCCATAACTTGTCATTGTACTTGGCATACCGAATCAAGAAAAATATGTTTTTCTTTGAATTTACAATCACACTCTTCCTGTTATTATTTGGAAGCGCAATTGCTTTCGCCTATTTCAAAATATTGTTTTTCTGCCAATTTCAAAAAGTAGTCAAGCTCAACAAAGATATACTTCATGCCATAAGAACTCACAAAATTCCTAATAAAATCAATGCCTCATATATTAAAAAACTCAAACCTTATTATTAGGGTCATTGGAAGCTCTTACCTTCATGATATGTTTCCTTGTCTTTAGCGTTAGTTACAGGATCTGGCATAATCATGTGAATCTTTATGAATAATGGGCCAATAGATCCATATTTCAAGATCTTTTTCATTGTTTGCACACTACTATTATGGCCCTCAACTGGTGATGAGTGACATTCCCCTTGCGTACTCATCATGTCAACCTATGGATTACATCTCTAAATCAGTTCAGTTATACAAAATCAAAACAAGTATAGCTCATACCAAAATAACTTACTTGGATCAGATATAAACTTCTTCCATTACAAAAAATTTTTGTTCTTCAGGAACCACATCACTCACCAGATAATTGGCTTAGTCGGTAAACCATGGAATCAAACTTTTGGATGTTGCTAATACCTGTTCAACTGGAAAAGTATAATAAATTTCATTTTCATCCTTCTATTTCAGTATTGCCTTTTCTTGAAGGCGATATAAGTGATAAACCACATAATTCATATTCCTCTTTCAATCCTTGACCTCAAAGTCAAATTCTTTGTTATTTTAGTACCCAATAAATTTGCCATCATGTACTGAAGAGTTTCCTGGTCAGTATGCACAATCACTTTTGTTCCAAGCTGATTAGATCAAAATTTTTCAAATGCAAACACCATAGTAAGCAACCCTTGTTTAATCATAGTATATTTTTTTAGTAGGGTTAAGAGTTTTGCTAGCATAATAGATGGGATGTAAGATTTTTTCTTGATTTTAAACTAGGAATTCTTTTAGGATCACACTTCTAGCATCAAAAATGACCTTGAATAGCATGGAATAATTAGGAGAAACAATATTAAGGGATAACATCAACTTTTTTTTCACATAGTCAAATGCATGTAGGCATGTATCATCAAACAAAAATTTTACCTCCTTATCCAAAAACTTGTAAAAAGGATATGCAATATATTTGTGCATAAGAAAGATGATTCACTTAGAATGTATATATACTACCGTCAGCTAAATAAAGTCAATATGAAGAACAAGTATCCACTTCCCAGAATCAATGACTTATTTGACTAACTTCAGGGTGCCAGTTACTTTTCTAAGATAGACCTCAGATCAGGCAACTACTAGCTCAGAGCCAGAGAATGTAACATCCTAAAAACAACTTTCAAAACTCGGTATGGTAACTTTAAATTCTTAGTCATGTCCTTTGGTCTTATCGATGCCCCAACAACCATCATGGACTTGATGAACTGTGTGTTCAAGCAGTACTTGGACATGTTAATCATACTCTTCATAGCTTACAATCTTGTTTACTACCTTAGTGAACATGATCATGCAGACCATCTCAGAATAGTATTACAGACCCTCAGAAACCATCGGTTATTCGCCAAATTTAGTATGTGAAAATTTTGGCTAAAGTCAGTAACCTTTCTCGGTCATATCATTTCTGGTGATAGCATTAGAGTTGATCCCCAAAAGATCGAAGCTATGAGAAACTTGCCTATACCCATCTGTTCATTAGATATTCAAATTTTCTTTAGTTTGGCTAGCTGTTATTGATGGTTTGTTAAGGGATTTTCATCTATTTCATACCCTATGTCAATATTGACTCAGAAGAAGGTCAAATTTTAGTGGTTAGATTCTTCTGAGAAGAGTTTACAGGAGTTGAAGACTCGACTCACTACAGCCTTAGTTTTGACTTTACCTGATGGTTCATATGACTTTTTTGTGCATTCTGATGCTTCCAGAGTTGGTTAGGGGTATGTTTTGATGCAAAGAGGTAAGGTCATAGCCAATGCCTCTCGATATCTTAAGCCCCATGAAATGAACCATCCAACTCATGATCTTGAGTTAGCAGAAGTAGTATTTGCCTTGAAGATTTAGAGACACTATTTGTTTATAGTGGACGTTGATGTTTTCACTAACCATAAGAGCCTGCAGTATGTATTTTCTCAAAAAGACCTAAACCTCCATCATAGAAGGTAGTTGGAGTTGTTTAAAGACTATGACATGAGTGTTCTATATCATCTGGGCAAGGCTAATGTAATGGCTGATGCTCTTAGTAGGATGTCTATAGGTAGTATTTATCACATGGATGATGATAAGAAGAAGTTACCTCAAGAATTTTATCAGCTTTCCCGACTAGGTGTTCACTTAGTTGATTCAGTAGAAGGTAGTGTATGGGTTCAGAATAGTTCAAAATCATCCCTGATTTCCAAAGTGAAGGAAAAGTAGGAGAAGGATCCCAGTCTAGCTAAGTTTAAAGAATCAATCAGAGCTCAAAAGGTAGAGGTTTTCTGCAAAGAGGGAGATGGTGTTCTGCTTTTTCAAGGTCGTCTGTCTGTTCTAGGTGTAAATGACCCAAGATAGTGGATTCTTGTAGAAGCGAATGATGTGCGTTACTCTATTTATTTAGGGGCACTAAGATGTACCGTTATTTGCGGGAGATTTATTGGTTGAGTGGGATGAAGAGAGACATTGTAGAGTTTTTAGCCATGTTCTCAATATTTCAGTAGGTTAATATCGAGCATTAGAGACCTAGTGGTTCTATTTAGGAATTTAGTATCCCCACTTGGAAATGGAAGGAGGTGAACATGGATTTTGGGATGGTTTTGCCTCATATTCTTCGTTAGCTTGATTCAGTCTAGGTCATTGTAGATAGGATGAGTAAATGAGCTCATTTCCTACCAATCTATATCTCTTTTTCAGCCAAGGACTATGCCAAAGTCTATGTCAAAGAGTTGGCTAGATTGCACAGAGTTCTTGTAACGCCCTAGAAAATGGGTCCCAAAACATCACATGGTGCTTGAGGCTACGAGTAGCCCCAAGCTTACCCTTTGAGCCATTTTTATTTAGTTCAACACAAATCAACGGGGTTTTCATAAATAACCCTCAAATATCAATAGAGTAATCATCATCCAAGAATAAAAGAATTTCAGAAAGATAACAAAATACTACTTATTAGTCAACTCCAAACATCTATACTAGTCTGACAAGCCTCTAAGAAAATCAATAAAACCAACGAGCCATTGAGACATGCCCAACTGGCTCATACTCAGTTATCAAATGTAAATGATTCCGTGAAACCAATATCAGACATCACGTCCTCGGAACATAAGGACTTACCAGAATAGAGGATGTAGCACAGAGTGCCCGAAGAATCACTGTTGGACTTGGAACTGAGCACCTGAACCTATATTCTGATAAAATGCAGCACACATCTGAGGATGTGGGTCAGTACCATGGAAAGGAACCTAGTATATGGAGGTGTATGCATTTGTATAAACATCATCATCATAAATATTTATAAGGAATATGCAGGATGTATGAAAGACTCACATAGCCCGAAGAAAATCATCATAATCATGAGAGGATGAAATAAGTATAATAACACATGTGAGTCGTCATATAATTTGTCAATAACTTTTAGTTCATCAAGGATGTCAATTCTCATAATGTAAATATCATTTAAATCTTTCAAAAGAATAACTTTAACAATTCCACTTTCAAATCACTTTACCATTAACCATAGACACTAAGAAACACACACACACTAGGAGATCCTATAACCGACATAAACCAAGTGAGATACATGGAGTCCAACGTACAACACACTTTGGGGAGAACCATCCTATCCTTGTAATCGGAGTAGGACTATCGATATCAAATCCACACAAACTTATGATCACTGTATAAATCAGCCTCAGGCTCACTCCTATGGGGGAACGTAGTTCTAGGGAAGTAAGGTCGCTTTATACCTCCCACTCAGTGCTAAAGATTTCTCCCGGACTTAGCTCAGATCATTTCAAAGACAATCCACAACAAAACAATTTTAGTAATATATAAATATACATCGAGAACCATCATGCTTCCCATCTATCAAAATCAACCACGTTGTGGATTTCTTTCACACTCGAGTTCAAAACAACTCTATTAAGACCAAAAGGTCAAATCATTCAAAATATTTCAAATCAACATCAACGTTCTTATAACACACACTTTCTAAAAAAAATCACAATTTCCAATGATGATTCACGATTGAAATATCAAAATCATGATAAATATCGTTCAAGATTGATGCTTTATATCTCCACAGATGTAAATTCATCTTTTAAAATCATAAACATCAAGATTTCATAATAGTCATCATAAGATATGGGTCCATGCTTCAAATTCGTAAAAGTCAAATAAAATTCATGCCTTTGTAAAGAAAATTACTTTTGGGCACAAGAACAACAGAGGGTTCTTGTTGAAAAAACCCACATACCTTGAATGATGAAATTTAGATCGATACTCATTTTTGAGAAGTTAATCGTGCCTTTGAATGATGGTTCTTGGAGTTCTTGAACTAGGAACTTGGAATCTTGAATAAATTTGTAGAATTAATGGTGAACTTTTGACGTTCTTGAAGTTGGATGTAGGAGCTACGATTTTCTTTTTGAGGGAATTTGACAAAACATAACATATAATGCTTCTAATAGGTTTCAATATAGGGTTTGGACAGATTTTGGGTGATGAGGAATGACCAAAACACCCCTAAAAATTAAATAATTCTCGAATCTATCCTTTGGTGGACTATTTTGATAGTCTGAAGTAGACTACCCATAACTTCTAATCCAATATCCAAATTGGATGAAACCAATTTCATTAGAAAGAGGACTCTCATATATTTCTATTGATATATAGTATCTCACCCAAATCATTGTGTACGAGGAGTTATAATCATTTGAAGTTGACCTAAAAATTTGCTTTTGATAGTCTGAAGTAGATTGACCATAACATTTTGGTCCGATAGACAAATTGGATGAAACAAATTTCATTGGAAAGAGGACTCGTAGAGCTTTTCGTTGATATATAGTAGATCACGTAGATCATTATGTACAAGGAGTTATGATCATTTAAATTTGGAGCAAAAATACGCTAGGCCTCAGTACTTTTTCCTGCACGTTTTACAGTTCACTACTATTCACGGTTCGATCGGAATGTTCATAACTGGTCGTTTGGGTGTCCATTTTGGATGATCCACATATTGTTGGAAAGCTTATTCGATACTCTACGCAATGGTGGGTCATAATCTAATACATTCCATACATAAAAATTTATAATTCATTCTAGAAAATAGAACCCAACACGTTTACGCACAGAATTTCAATGAAAAACGTCCTGGGATATTACATCATCCCCCCTGGAAACATTCATCCTCGAATGACACTATACATGCCAAGATTAGATAGGAAATAGAGCATATAGCTGAAACCATTCGTTAGACTCATCACCACATCATTTCTCACTCCGAATGCAACATAGAATGCATAAATTCAAGAAACTACAGCTGAACACATAATAAATGACAGCTGAACTGCTGCAACTTTTATCAAAAGTGCATAATTTAGGAAAGAATGGTACCTTCGGCTTGATCAGAGTTCGCGGAAAATAGGTGCAAGTACTTGGATCACATATCCACCTCAGCTTCCCAAGTTGCACCCTCAACAGATTGGTTTCACCACAACACCTTGACCAAGGGAACTTCTTTGTTCCTTAGTCTTCGGCTACTGAAATCAAGAATGTCAACAGGAATCTCATCAGAAGAAAGATTTTCTTGAATGTCAGCACTCACAGAGGAATCCGCTACCACAGTATCGCTAATATGCTTTCTAAGCATGGATACATGGAATATTTGATGAACAGAGGGCAACTTGGAAGGCAACTCGACCTCATAAGCTACCTTACCAACACGGCTAAGAATTTTGTAAGGACCAACATAACGGGGACTAAGCTTCCTCTTCTTTCCGAATCTCTTCACCCCCCTCATGGGTGAAATTTGTAGATACACTAGGTCACCACCTTCAAACTCAAGGTCTCTCCTTCTAACATCCACATATGGCTTCTGACGACTCTATGCAGTTTTCAACCTTTCCCTAATCAACTTAACTTTTTCCATAGCCTCAAATACTGAATCAAGACCACTCACACCTGATTAACCCACCTCGAACCAACCTATAGGTGATCTACACTTCCTCCCATGTAAGGCTTCAAATGGAGCCATGCCAATACTAGAGTGGAAAACTCTTATTGTAAGCAAACTCTATCAACGATAAGTGATCATCCCAACTTCCCTTAAAGTTAAGTGTACAAGCTCTCAACATATCCTCTAAGGTATGGATGGTCCGCTCATCCTGACCATCGGTCTGCGGATGAAAAGCAAAACTCAAAAGCAATTGGGTACTAAGACCCTTCTAAAAAGCTTCCCAAAATTGCATAGTGAACTCAGCACACCTATCCAAAATGATAGACAAGGGAACTCCATGCGGTCTGACTAGCTCTCAAATATACAATCTAGCTTAACCCTCAGCAGTATATAAAGTATGAACAGGCAAAAAATGAGTAGACTTAGTTAACCTATCAACTACAACCCAAATGTAATCATGATGGCGTCGAGAAGAAGGCAAACTAATCACGAAGTCCATATTTATCTCTTCCCACATCCAGGTGGGAATACTAAACTCTTGCATCATACCACCAAGTCTTTGGTGTTCAACCTTAACCTGTTGGCATGTTGCATACTTAGCTACCAACACTGCTATATCTTTCTTCATGCCACTCCACCAATAGATTTCCCACAAGTCTCGGTACATTTTGGTGGCACCAGGATGACTAGAATATCGTGCCCCGTGTGCTTCATCCATAATCCTCTGTCTCAGATCATCAACATTCTGGACACACAATCTACCCTGCAATCTCAACACACCATCTCCCCCTTGGGAGAAAACCACTACTTTTTGGTCCTTGACAGACTCCTTCAGTCTGACCAAACTTGCATCTAAGTATTGCTTTTCCTTCACTTCCATAACCACGTTCTGGACCATTGATTGGTTGAGAGGGGATATTTGTCTTAATTTTCTTTTATTCATGATACTAGTGTTTTTTTACCTCCCTTTTTAGATTCTATTCCTATTTTTCATGAGTCTATTGATGTGTTCCTTACGAATTTTCCTATTGTACCTTCGGATCTTGATATTGATTTTTCCATAGTCCTCTATATAGGATGGCCCCAATTGAATTGTAGGAATTAAAGGATCAATTTTAAAAGTTATTGGATAAGGGATTTATCTGACCTAGTGTATCACCTTGGGGTGTTCCTATCTTGTTTTTAAAGAAGAAGGATAGGTCTATGCGTATGTGTATTGATTATAGGCAGTTAAATAAGGTGACTATTAAGAATAAGTATCCTCTTCCTCATATTTTTTATTTTTTTGATCAACTTTAGGGTGTTGTAGTGTTGTCGAACATTGATTTGAGATATGGGTATCACTACTTGAGGTTAGAGCTTCAGATATTCCAAAGATAGTTTTTCAGACTCGATGTGGTCATTTTGAGTTCTCAATTATGTCCTTTGGGTTGACCAAGTCTCCATCCTCATTCATGGAGTTGATAAACTAGGTGTTTTGATCGCACCTCAACTCCTTTATTATTGTATTTATAGATGATATCTTGGTTTATTCCAAGAGTGAGGCTAATCATGAAGAGCATTTATGGATTGTTCTTTAAAGAATGAGGGACGAGAAGTTGTATGCCAAGTTCTCTAAGTGTGAGTTTTGGTTAAAGTCTATTTCTTTCTTAGGTCATGTGGTGACTAAGAAGGGTATAATAGTTAATCCATCAAAGATTATAGTGGTTCATGATTGGGCACGACATACTTCGCCCAACGAGTTTTAAAGTTTTATAGCCTTGGCGGGTTATTATTAGCATTTTGTGGAGGGTTTCTCATCTATCAAACCTTTATTAACCAAGTTGACTCAGAAGAAGATTTCCTTTTAGTGGTCTGATGCTTTTGAGGAGATCTTCTAAAATCTTAAGGATTTATTGACCTCAGCTTCTATCTTGACTTTGCCTAAGGTGGGCATGGTTTTCACTGACTTTTGTAATACTTTAGCTATTGGGTTAGTTGTTGTGTAGATGTAGGAGGGTAAGGTGATTGTTTATGCTTCTCGACAGTGAAATCCCCATGATAAGAATTACCCTACCTATGATTTGGAGTTATAAAAGATTGTTTTTGCTTTGAAGTTATAGAGGCACTACTTGTATGGAGTGTGCAGTAAGATTTCTCGAATCATCGTAGCCTTCAGTACTTCTTCACCTAGTGAGATCTTAATATGAGATCACGTCATTGGCTTGATTTGATTAATAATTATGACTTTACTATTCTCTATCATCCAGGCAATAATAAAGTAGTTATAGATGCGTTGAATTAAAAGTCAGCTAGCATGGGTAGCTTAGCAAATCTTTTAACCCAAGAGAGGCCTTTGGACTTAAAGGTTCAGTCTTTAGCTAAATAGATGGTTATGCTTAATATTTTGACACTTGAGCATGTTTTGGAATTTATGGAGGCTAGGTCTTCTTAGATGGAGAAGATTTGAGCTCAGTAGTTTGATGATATAAGACTAAGATTGATTTAGGAAGGAAGCCTCACTTAATTTTAATTGTGTTTTGAGGATTGGTGGATGAGTTTGTGTGCCGAGAGTGGGTAATTATATTAGATTTATTTTGGAGGAGGCCTATTATTTAGGTATTTCATCTATCCGAGAGTGTCTAAGATCTATCATGACTTAAGATAGCATTACTAGTAGGGTGCTATGAGAAAGTATGTAGAAAATTTTGTAGCTTATTTTCTGTGTTGATAGCAGGTTAAGGACGAGCATTTGAGACCTGGTGGATTACTTCAAAGATTACCTATTCTTATATAAAAGTGGGAAGGGATCACTATGGACTTTATGATCGGGTTGCCATGCACTTCCCATGGTTTTGATAGTATTTGGGTCATCATGGATTGATTGACTAAGTTTGTGCATTTTATTCATGTTCTGGTCTCTTTTAGTTCTGAGAGGCTGGGACATATCTACATTTGGAAGATTGTTTGACTACATATTATTCGATTGTCTGTCATTTTATATTGAGGTTTTGTGTTAACATTAAATTTTTGGAAGACTTTTTAGGATGAGTTTGGTACTCGGGTTAATCTTAGCATAATATTTCACCCCCAAACTGAAGGTTAGTCAGAGCGGACTATCAATGTTTTGGAGGATAAACTCTGCGCTGTCAGTGAGAGTAGTATTTAGCCTTGGCAGAGTTTGTGTATAATAATAGCTAGTATTTAAGTATCTATATAGATCTTTTTAAGGCTTTGAAACGTAGGCATTATCTCTCTTCGGTGGTTTGGTTTAAGGTTTCTAAGGTTTGATGTCGGTGTACAAACTTGCTTTGTAAGTCTTTTGATAGAGTTTAAATTATTCAAGATAGTCTTCATATAGATCAGAATAGGTAGAAGTGTTACGCAGTTTGTAGTATTTGTGTCTTGAGATTTGGTGTTGGTGATCGTGTTTTCCTTTGAGTTTCACCCCTAAAAGGTGAGAGAAGGTTTGGGATGAGGGATAAGCTTAGCCCCAAGTATATTAGCCTATTTGAGATTCTTCAAATTATTGGCAATGTGTCTTATAAGTTAGCTTTGTCTTTAGTTTTATCAGTTGTTCATCTAATTTTTCATGTTTCCATGATTTGCCGTTACATTTCATATGAGTCTTACGTCATTCTTTATGAGTTGATTTAGGTAGATATGAGTTGTCTTTTATCAAGGAGCCGGTCTCCATATTGGCTAAGGTTATTATACAATTTTGCTATAGAGTTATTTGTTTAGTTAAGTTCCAGTGTAGGCATTTACCTATTGATGAGGCTACATAGAAGGTTGAGTCAGATATACATAGTTCTTATCTCCAACTCTTAGTTGATTCAAGGTTTTTTCCTTAGTTTGAGGAAGAACTAGATTTATAATTATGGATGATGTAACGACCTGAATTTCGATGAGATATGTGAAATATGTGTTTCTATGTGATTTGACTATTTTACCTCTCCCATGGTTGTGTTGTGGTATTTATGGGGTGTGTGGATGATTGGCATGGTTCCCGATGCCTTTTGGTGCCATTTATGTGATATTGTGGTTTTTTAGTTTCTATGAGAGCCTTATAGTTAATTTCAATTGATATCTTTTGATCCGTGCGATGGACATCAGAAAGGATTACGCCAGTAGATCCAGAACATCAATGTTAGGGCAGTAATATAGTTTAAGTGATTTTATGGCTTTTAAATCTCATCTTAACAATCGGTTTGGAATGTTTTGATTTAGGATTTTGGGGGTTAACTTTGTGAAAACAATGACTTTTCGAAAATATGATATTGCCTTTGAGTTCAGAGTGTAGAATTTTATAGATAGCATAGTTTGTTTGCGGTCACAAGATTTTGGATGAATCCTAAGGGGTACGCAGAGACTCAAATTGATCAAGTCCCCAGCTGGTGCAACACTCATCTTGGCACCCGCGATCGTGATCTTTAAAACACGATTGTGATTAGGCCTACATTTGTAGTGTTGCAATCGTCATACCCTTTCTACGATCGCGATACCCTTGACAGTCTATGTAGCTTGATCACAACCCTAGTCCGCGGTCGCAAAGCCTAGGCATATAAATATATGATTTTTACCATTTTCACCATTTCTAAAACTTGGAGCTTAGTTTTTTATGATTTTCTTCCACTTCTAAACTTGGGTAACCTTCATAACACTATTTCAATTAATTTCTTCAATCATTAACATTTATTTCACTTTTGAAACTGAGATTAAAGTATGATATTTGGGGATTTTTGCTTGTAAGACCTAAAACTTGCAATTCTCAAATTGCAACCCCAATTTCTACCCTTTTCACTTGGATACATTTCTAATCCTATAATTATCCATTTCTCCTCAATTTTATCTTCAAAACAACTTTGATTCTTGAATTTAAAATAGGTTTTGGGTATTTTGCATGGTAAAGTCAAAAAATTATTTTTAATCGATTTGAACCTTATTTTTAAAATCATTTTAGCTTAGATTTTCAACTGTAGACTACTAAAAATATGTGAAACATATTTTAGAAACAAAGTTATGATTTTGCCCTTCATTTTTGAAAATCTATTCCAGGGATCAATTTTGACCCCAACTTAAACTTGGCAATATAGGTAACATTGGCTTTTGTTTGACACGTAGATGTTATATTTTGATGTTTAGTTGATTTTGGGTCTGTTCGTGAGAAGTAAATTTTTTGATTAAAGGCTTTTGACCCATTTTTTCGCATTCGAGGTTGGTTATGACTTAACTCATTTCAGACTGGGCTGGGTAGTTAGTGTTGATACAAGAGCATTTAAGGATATGAGAGCTAATCATGAAAATGGCTATCTTTGTATGTTGTGCCCGTGTGGGTGTCTCTATGTGATGTTATGCAATAGTTTTGGAACATTATATGCTATGTGTGACTGCATGGGATCCTATGTCATATTAATAGCCTTGCATATAGGATGATAATTATATCCTGTTTGATATAAAAAAATGTTGTGGTACCAATTGTGTTGTGATGTATTCATACTCTATTGGCATATGAATCATGTTAAATTTTATGGATAAATGGAAATAATGAGTGGATATTTGGCTCACGTGATGGCATATTGACTGGTTATGGAAATACTAATTGTGGTTGGTCGTGGAAATACTCTTTGTGGTTGGCTGTGAGCATTATATCCTCATACCCATACATAAAACATTTGTACCATCGTGAAAATACTGAAAAACACTTGCAATACCTATTTATGACAGAAAAAGTTACATCTTATAAAACCCTTCCCGCGAGATATACCGAGGAGGATAATATGGGTATATGGATTATATATGGGTTGATAAACCCCCCATGGGTCCTACGACTTGTAGTTTTATCTCCATAGGTTTATATGGAGACTGTACGATGGGTTTGGAGGCTGTGTGACAACCTCAGGCATTACACCATCATCATCATTCTTATTGTATTTACATTATTATGCTTGTAATGTGATTGTATGTTCTGTTTGACTTGTTACCTATCAATTATTCTATCTTTCCTTCGTTGTACTTGATGCTCCAGCATATGTTGTTCTTTTTTTTTTCCTCATATGTGGTATAAATTTATACGTGTATTCCTTTTTGGTGTTTTGTTGTGTTATATGTGCATATTATTGAACTGTTAGTGCAAGTGGTGTGGGCTGCAGTTGTAGGATATTTTCTGATTGCAGGTGACATGCCCTTAGTGTATTTTGTATGTTTTATTTTCTACTTTGTTCGGTCGGCCTACGACACCTACTGAGTTAAGTGGGTCGTACTTATTCCTACTATACCCTTTCGATACAGATTTAGGTTCGGGTGCACCTTTGTTGATTGATTTGGCCATTATTTGGAGATTTTCAATGTAGTGGTTTATTTCATGCGTCCAGAGTCTACTTTTATCTTTTCATGTTTGACTATGTCTTTATTGGATTTTAGAGATAGAGTTACATCCTTTTTTGTATCTTTTATTTTTACTTTGAGTTGTATTAGTTATGCTTTTACACTATGACACCGGGTTTTGGGATTATGCATTATTGATTATGTTTCGTTCCGTATTTGTTATACTTGTATGGTTTGGTTTAATCCTAGAAGCCTTACCTTTGGATCATCATTGTTTTCCCCCATGTGTCTTAGTTTGGATTATAGGCTTACTCGTCAAGGTTCACCATGACAAGTGCCATCGTGACCCTTTGATTTTGGGTCGTGACATAATCACATCCCATTTTCACCCTATCTTGGTATGATCATGGTATGTAGTTGTATGATGTGAAAACTCCCAGTAATGTATAAAGAGACTTCCTATGAATTTCTTAACACGCAACAAGCACTTGAAATCATCAAACCATTTTAAGTAAAATTCTCACAGTTTTTAATTATCTATATAATTTAAGGTTAAGGTGTAATGAGTGCAAAATTCTATGTTAATTAACAACTGTTTTTCATCTAAATTCTAAGGGAGTAGAATATCAACCATTACTATAAATGCTTTGCTTTATGAAAATGTCAATTGATTGGGTACACAAAAAGAAAAAGTTTGAGTACCTATTTTTGTAAAAATGTGGGTCATGCCAAGAAGGATATTAAGTGTCCGTTCATACTCCACGACAGAAACCATGATCGTGGTATCAATGTATGATAATGGGTTTATTCATTGTTGGTTCCAATTTTTCAAGTTACAGGAGTTCGTCGGATATATCGCATACCATGATCGTCTTACATTATTTATATGTTGGAAGCAACATCCCCCATTAATGTTGAAAGAAACTTCTTACAATCGACGGTATGATCATACCTTCCTACCAGAATAGTAAGAAGGATCATCTGAGTAAAGTTCTATAAACTATTTTGATTTTTTTTTGGGACTAATAATTGTCCATATAGGTACTATGACACTCAAGACTCTTAAGCAATGCAAAAGGAGAACATTAAGAAAAAGGCACTCCAAGACACACCCTCATCCTCAGCATGTGAATCAAAGAAATCAAGTAGTTCAAAGGTTAAATACTCCAACAGTAGTAAAAGGGGCGCAACACTAACATCTAAAGACTAGAGTCAAATCTGACGTCGAGGCCCACCTTTCACTAATATGGTGCCTATGACTATCTGTATTAAACTTCCCTAACCTAAAAAAGAAGGTCAAAATTCAAACCCAGATTGGGTTGAGCCCTAAGATGCTAATAAGGATAGTTCCTCCAATGTGAAAAAATAAATAAATGGCTTTGGTAGCACTAATTTGAAATCCTCTAAAGTTGTTTCTTCTACTAGTCAGCCTCAAAGAGGTATAGACCCAAGGTGACAGAGTGTACCAACCCCCAAGGCTACTACATTGACTTGTTTCTCTAAACAACAAAAGGAACATAAGGTAGAGTATTCAAGAAGAACACTGCATCTTACCTGAGTCATTACTGAAGGTCCTAAATTGATCTGAGTGTTTGATAAGTATGAGTTAGGGTGGATGAGTAAATGACTTCATAATTATAGCCCATGTATAGTGAGGGAGTTATATATCAACTATGTAGTAATGATAAAGTACACGTCTCCCTCTGAAAATAGGGCATGAGAAAGTATCCCTGACTTAACATGGTGCTAGATGGGATGAGGAGATTGATATTCAGTGAAGCCTATCTCTACAGCCTGTTTAGTGACAGATTTGAGTCAGCTGAGGGGGCACTAGAAAAGATGAGTACAGACAACAAGCTACCAAATTACAAGTGGTTGAAAGACCGAATTGGTGAGGCTAAGGAGAGAGTAATTTTGATAAATGGCTCAGCAATACATAAGAATACTTTGAGGTTTACTAGAAAATCTTATAAGTTTATTATGAGATATTACATAAAATCACTGACTAAGGACAATACTCTTTGTGTAGTTAATCCAGGTCTACTATCAAATTGTGTGGCAGAGTTGGAATTAAATATTTTGTAGATCATTTTTGAAGAGATTTGAAATAGGGTATTGCAGTTTAGCACCACTTTACCCTTCTTTGATTGATTATTCATTTGTTGAAAAATTCATATGTGTCTGTCACTTCGAAAGTAGATTTTATCTGGATACCAAAGGATATGGATATTGCATTAATCAAATATTTTAGGAGCCCAATTGCTCCAACCCAAGTTCCATTACTAGATATTCCTCTATAGGTTGTAGAGGGAGTTTGCCCAGCTACTAAGATTCTAGCTTTTGAAGTTGGTGCTACTACTTATTCAGCCCTATAGCCCATAAAATCTTTGGGAGCACTTGAATTTGCACCTGCAGGGTACACTTTGATACGCATAGTTCTTCTTGAGTAGCTATTAAGAAATCAATCCTTACATAATGCTTGAATTTAAAAGTTTGAGGTATACGTAAAATAAGAAATTAATGCATCTATACGGGATATTCATACCTTGTTTGATAGATTTGAGAATTGGATAATGGATAAACTGGAAATTACTCAAGCTCCAAACTTGGAAACGATCACGATATAGATGGATTATTTAAAAATGTAGTTTAGTAGCTGACTGGGCGACATGTAAAGGTTGTGCCGCCCCCACCCCCACTTATCCCATCTTTTGGCAGATTTTTCCATAGATGTGAACACATTGGTATCGGACTGCAATACTCATAAGCCGATAATTAGTGGTGAATATAAAAAGGTAGATAAGGCAAATTATGATATGGGAGATAATTTTTAGCCTAATAAAAAAGGAGGAAAAAATATAAAGAAAATAATGAAAAGGATAAAACTGAGAAGAAGAAGAAAAAGAGAAATATAGATTGGAAGAAGAGAAGAGTGAAAGAGACAAAGTAGACCTCCAAGGTACATGGTTTGGAGATGATTAAGTCCCATATGATAGTGTTTCCATAGTTGACATTTCCTATGTAATTGTTGAAAGTGGAAGGGGTACAAATATTGTCCCTATGACAATATCTTTGAGCGCACCATCCTCCACCAGTTCCTACTTCATAGAGAGTGCCATGGCTACACCTGAGGGCACTAGAGCTAGTCAGTATGGAGGGTTCCCACTTGTGAACCCCACCGACTAGTATACGATAGATTCCTAGTGTACCACCATTACATTTCTTAACTTAGTTTTACCCTTTCTTTTCTTTTGTTCAATAATAATATTACCCGATCTCTAAGTTGGGGTGGGGGCGTACCATATCCGAGGGTTTTTGTTTCACTATTTATTTTCCTTTAAATGCACTATATAGCTAGAACATGCATGATTAAGAATTCATTTTGTGTTTCTATGTTGTTTTCATATTGTTTGTATAATCAAGAGAGATATAGGAGAAAATAGTGTAGTATAAATAAATAGTAGCATGAAACTCATTTTTTAAATGATTTTTTTATTTTAATGATACCCTCAAAAGAATTTTGTTCTATTTTATTGTATTGTGTACTTATCTTGAACTTTGACCAATATGGATCTCATGATGGCATTAGGATTATAAGCGTGATAACCGTGGCCTAACTTGCATGAACTAGATAGTTAGCGACTGAATATGTAGCCTTGAGCCAAAAGTGTGTAAGGTATTACCTAGTCAACTTCTGTGATATAGAACTTACATTGTTAGTCTCACTATAGTCGTAGTATAGGAGGTTAGTACAGGATCATAGGCCAGCTTTGATTTAGTCCACTAAAAAGTCTAAAAGCGTACCAAATTAAAAAAAGAAGGTAATATCCCTTGAACCCAAAATTTGAACCTAAGCAGACCTTTTATTTGAAATAGTCTATTCATCTTCACAATTATTTACAATAAACTTGCTTTGGCCCTAGTCTCTCCTTAGACATAATGCATCTCAATACAAACAAATTTCTTAAGTTGAGGTGGCTAATGTAGGGGTGCGTAAAAAGGTTATGTATGAATAAAAAATTAGTAAAATGAAAACGGGGATCTAGGTGTAACATTGTGTGAAATAAGGTGATAAATAAAAATATAAAAATAGAGAAAAAGAAGAAGAAAAGAAAACGTTGTGAAACAAAAATAGCACCTAGGTTTGGAAAAGTTAAAAAATGGGAGAAAAATAAAGAAAGTTAGAAGGCAGAGACAAAAGTAGTGTAGTTCCTAGGAGGAATGAGTAACTTTATCCATCTGTACCATACCTTTCTGCAATCCTACATTACAAGATAAAAAAAGTCCTATAGTTATCCTAATCTGGCTTCCTAAAAATTAAGGTACAAAATATAAGGTGAGACTATGGTATCAAATGCATACTGTTTCACTTTGTTGTGAATACGGATGATTTGTTTCAGTCTAGAATTCTTTGTTTTAAGGGTTCAGATGATTCATTCTAGTCGAGACTTCTTTGTTGTGGGGGCATAGGGGATGTATTTTAGTTATTGCATTTTTAGGTAGTATCATTACTTTTACTATTGGGTTATCTATTAATATTGTAATGTCATTTATTCATCTCATTATGTTATGGAGAGTGGTTTTTGTATAAAAAATCATTCGATTTGATGGTATTGGATGGATTTGAACATGTGTTTTGGTTAATGCATGCTCATATTGGTTTTGTGAAAATCTGACGACCATAGTACTCTTGGTATTTCTTTTGGTTAAATGTCATTGTAGCTTAGTTATGTTTTGTTTACTTAAGGATATACAAATTATCTAATTTGAGGGTGTTGATGTATCATGAACTTATGACAATTTTAATACTTAAAATGATGGATATTTTCAAGTACGGAGGTATTTTTATGTGAATATGATGTGTTTTTGGGTATTTCAAGGTCAAACTAGTCTGGAGAAGTGAAGTGTTGGTTTATGGACTTTAGGTGGAGGCTTTTCACCACTGTGGTATTTCATGACAATCACATTGCATTGTTGTATGAAATAGAGGATTAACTCTCAGGTGTCAAACAAATGAAAATTTTCCTTCAAATTGTAGACAGATGTTACAATCGTACAACCTGATCATGAGAAGAGATCCTAGATATAGCACTATATAGGTTAAGTGAAGAAGTTTAGATGAAGATTTCCAACGACCATGCCTATATGTCACAATCAAAACAAGGATCCATGGATGGTAGTCAAAAGGTTGCAACAGTAAAGTATTAAGAGGATTAAATAAGAGGGAAGAACAATCATGCTTAGAATCCATGAGCTCCTACTATGTGTCTTACCAACCATGATCTGCAGGATGAAAAATTCCATTACCAACCTATGAGCATCAAGGATGATCATGGTATGTCACCATAATTGTACCTTCCTTCATTCGAGGCATCAACTCAACAAATCCCTATGTGTATAGGCTAGGCTTTTATTCTAAATATGAGTACTCCTACTGGGTCTTTTGTGACAATTTATGCTTTATTACATTTTTCTAAGGCTTTATGGCATATTCTTCATCTTGAACTTAGAACCATTGAGTTTTAGGGGTTTAATTCAAAGTGAAATGATGGAGTTTTTCATCATATCTTGTACTTTCATGATTATTCTTTCTTATTAGAATCCTTCTTGTATACTTGAAATTATGAGTAGCTAAACACCATAACTAGGGTTGTGTGGACCATGAAAGACCAATGAAGTAATGTCCATAGTATAAAGTGATTCTCAATTTGAGTTTAAGCATGTATTGTTTATCCTCATTGGTATGATTGCTTTTTAATAGTTGTAAATGTTAGAACCTGCCTAATATTTACCCACGATAAAAGTAGGGGTAAAAGAAGGAAAAAGGGAATATAAAATAGATCTTTAGAGCTGTCACCCTTGATTGACTATCTCAAGTCGATAAGTAGGGAATGCTATTTCTAGGATCTAAGATAGGGAATAGTAGTGAAATACTTAGGAGAATACAATACTTACTTGAGAATAGTTACTTAAAAAAGTGTGTATAGTCATTTAGGTTAACCTAACCTATCAGTTCTGTATGTCAAGCACCAAGAGATACCAGTAAGTGAGAAGAACCTATAGAGTTACGAAATTAAACACAGACTGAGTGCTTCTCTCTTATTAATTACAAATCCAATAAAATCAAAAACTTTTACTATTGGAATTTATTTTACAAAAAATCTCTTTTTACTAGTGATTGTTATTGATTCTTTAGAAAAACATCTTGAATAATATTTTGACCTATTCCCTGTGGGGTCAACCCCAACCTAGTTAGTTTCTATATTTGATAAACGACCACATTATACTTTGTTTAGAGGTCTAATGTACGTAACATCATTATTTTAGACATTACAAATTAAAATAGATAGGTGAGCCTTTATGTCTATATAGCCCCGAGACGGTCTGAGAGTTTTATGCAGTTTATGTAGCAACAACAAGGAATTAGACTCTTTCAAACCAAGATTGGAAAAAACATTCTACATTGCTTATAGTCCAAGATCAAGACATATTGGTTGATATTTTTATAAATATGATCTAATGCTTCTTATATGGTGTAGTGTATGAGGCCCCAACAAACAATATTAAATATGATTATAATGCTGAAGAACTAGAGAAGATAAAAATAACAGTTAAGTATGAATGATAAGAGAATGAACTACACTTAGTTGGCCTAAATAATAGCCACAAAAGGTACTGGTATAGAATGGATAGCAAGTACTGAGTCTCAAATTAAAAAAAAAGGCATCTTTGAATTTCAATGCAAAGGTCTAGGTCAATTATGAGACATCATTTGGGGTCGACCAAAAATTACAACACCGTATCCTAAAATTGTGTTGCAGCAATTGCTAGCATTATGGAAGGATATGAATCAGAAATACCGAGGTACATTATGGAAGAGATATGGGACAAATGAATATAAGGTAGCACTAACATTATATTCCCATGGTTGGTTTCTCATCTAAGTATGGATTCATGTATGGATGAGTTGCTTACTTTGGATTATTTTATTTAGGTGAATATGATCACAGACATTTGGTTGATTTGAGATGACAAAAATCCCATGTCCAAGGATAAAAACTAAGCATTGTATTTTAGTCGGTGCACCCATACTTTTGGAGTGATTTCAGAGGGGTTAACAGATTGACACTATGGTTTTGTCAAGGTTGAGATAACAGTTACTCATTTATAAGTCGAGGGCACTGTCCCTGAGACTAGAACTTCCACACCTTCCATTACTACTCTATTTGTAGCACTAAATCTTCATCAACTATATCAACTGCTACACTAGACTCATTTTCTCCTTTTCATTCATTGTCGGCCTAGTAATAGTTTTTCAAGAGTATATAGATGATATGGCTAGATGGCTAGTATGTAATGAAAACTAGCAGGAAAACACAACCTTGCAAGTTTAAATATTAAGGGATCAAGTGAAATGATGGGTCACACAAGAGCTTAGGAGGACAGTGATAGTCTTACATGGGTTTTCAGATGCTTTTGAGCAAAGTATGAATGAACGACTGGCATCACTAAAGGCTCTAAAGTTAAATTAATAGTATAAGGAGCTCGTATCATTTCATGTAGAAGATAGGGAGTTGTCATCATAGATCCCTATGATACCACCACTAGTATATACTTGTTGTCCATAAGGAGCTAGAAAAGTTTTTAATACTTGATAAATTCATGGCGCAACCTTTGACAAGGCTAGTAGAAAGAGAGCGAAGTGAAAGCTGAGTTATATAGGGTTAATAAGCTTAGAGGTATTCTAAAGGCAACCAAGGCCTCCCATAATGATTACCATTTGGGCCAATGACTAGGTGTAGAAACGACTATGAGATTAAAGTCATAGAGTTTTTAGAGGAGCAATCCATAGGGCTGAACCTTCACCATTAAGTGCATCATCCACTGTTAGTACCACTATTACTACTAAGGTTATTGTGAGTACTTCAGATAGCTCCAATGCCACTGTTTTTGATTCTTGGGTTGCACCTACAGCCTATACCAATCCACTAGACAAATACACCTACTAATCCATAGATATATCCTGTCATGAATCGAAATAAGGCCTGGATATGATGGGTATCTAAAGTACCAAATAAAGTGGAGACAACCCCTTTGAACCTAACCAAACAACACGGTTTCCCGATGTCGGATAAATTCCAAACATATAACAAGATAGATTCAAAGAATAAAAGATACTTCTATGATAAATAACTAACAGCCAGCCAAAACGATCAGTCGATATCACTCAAGTCTATAGTAATCCAACAAATCATTCTACACAAAACTGAATATCAATAAAGTGTCAAGACCTTGCCTCAACTATAGCAAAAAAATAGGTCTAAAAAGTTTGAGACATAAGAGACCAAAATATGAATTGTAGACTTTCGATGTATGGAAGCTCACCACTTCAATGTCAACTCACGAGCTAATCTCGGATCCTAATAACTGAGCAGAAAAAGTAGAAGTATGAAAAAATACTACATCGCATGGGAATACAACTTTCAAAGATTGTTAGCGGTTGGAGTACTAGCATGATACTTAGGGATAAATATAACATAATGATATGATCAACAGTTTCCAATCATTCAAATCCAATGCACATAATCAATGCCTATGCATATATATATATATATATATATCACATGTCGTGATAGGGAAAAAGGCTTAACATACACTTTAAAACATTAGCCTGGATTGTATATCTCAACCTTCATAACATATGAAGGCACCCATGGGCTATATAGGTCCACATCTCCCTTAGATGGTAGGGCCCCAATGTGTGTGGATGCATGAGCCAAAGGGTATACATATGTAGTATAGGGGACTCAAACCTTCCATCATATCAAGGTGAAATAAGCACCAAATCATGTAATAAGATATGGAGGACTCGAACCTCCCACTCAATGATATTAATAAGGGGGCGGAAACTGTGGTTTCCATTATTTTTCTCTCGAACCTCCACTTTCATGACTTAGCTATACAACCCTCATTAAAGACCAACTAAAATAATTATAACAGAATACCTTTCATTGAACCACAATACACATTTAGGAATATATTTTTCGCATCGTAATACCAACTGCACTTGCAAGGTAATATCAACATACCATGGCTATAATCTTTACTTAGGGGAATTCACAACCCTCTTGGTTCAATTTTACATTAGGTTGGGGAATTACACAACCCCATAAGGTTTAATTCAAAATCACTTGCAATAGTGCAAGAACCGTTCAAATTTCTACATTTTTCATAACTACAACCAATTTCACAATATGTGGCTGGGGTCATAGTCACTTCAAAAGCCCTAAATTTGGGGAAAAATCACAATTCCCTTGTTCATTCAGCATACCCATGAACCTATAAGTTCAAACCACAATTAAAGCAAGACTAATAATGTGAAAACCATGGGAAAGTATTTTTCAATCAATAAGCATTCAAACACTCAACTCTTGTTTCTAAACAAATATAAATATCTCATGAACAATACTACAAAACACATTATTTTAACAAATTAACAATGAGGTAAGAGTAACATGCCTGAAATACCAAGTTTCATCGAAGGAATTCAATCTCCGATTCCTTGGATGACCTACTTATTGGAAACCCTAAGTATGGTTGCTTGAGAGAATTTGAGAAAATATTGGAAGTGTTTTGAGTACGTTAAAGATAAAATATAACCCCTCCCCCTAAAGTTCTCTATGGTCGTGGGGTTCTAATTAGGTTAGGAGGGAATTGACCAAAGTTCCCTCAAATTGAAAGCTAAAATTTAGTCGTGAATGACTACAGGTCACTATATGACTCATATAGACTCGTTATGACTCGTCATGATAGTTCCCCAAATACCCATACACTAATGACTTATTGACTTAACTGGTACAACTCGTACTGGAACCCTATGACTCGTAGGGTCCAGTCGTAGTCAACAAAGAACCCAACTGTGTAAATAGGGGACATCCTACAGTTTGCACCCAATGACTTGTACCAAGTTTTTATGAATCACAATGAGCCACTCGTACTCAAAGCAGAACTTAGCTACTTAATTTCTAATTTGGTTACGATCGAGTCCCTAGGACCCGTCAAGACTCCCTAGGACTCATGTCCCCAAGTCTTATTCAGGAAAGTAATTTAAGCACCATTCACTGGAAAACTTATGACTAGGATCACCTGACCCATCAAGACACCCTATGACTTATAGGATGAGTCATAGTCAGGACAGTGAGGATAAAATATCAGGAAATTTCCAAGGACCAAAAACCCGAGGCATTACCTACTTCCTCCTTAGGTTCATTCATCCTCAAATGACAGGACAAGGCATTATTAGCATGATTTGACTTCACACACAGTAACACTTACCTTTAATAAATACATAAAGAAAATATTTAATGAATACTCCTACCTCAAGCATGATTATCTAGAATAGGAAATAAGACTAGATAATTGGACTTCATATCCTCCTTGGCTTTCTATGTAGCTTCCTTAACCTTTTGGTTTCTTAAAAGAACCCTTACTGATGAAACCTCTTTAGTCCACAATCTATGGACATATCGATCAAAAACCTCGACACTGAACTCTAACTCCCTTTGCCTAATCTACACATAGGACTTTTGGCTACTTTGAGTGGTTTTAACTCTATCCCTAATCACCTTCACCTCCTTTGTGGCTTGCTAAACTAGATTAGGTCTAAATAATATATTCTCACCAACCTCAAACCACCCAATAGGTGACCTACACCTTTTACTATATAAGGACTCGAATGAAGCCATACCAATCCTTGAATCATAAGTGTTGTTGTAGGAAAATTAATGAGAGGCAAGTGGTCAACCAACTACCAACAAAATAAATTAACAAGACCAAAGTATGTCTTCCTAAACCTTAATTATTCTTTCCACTTGCTCATTTGTCTGTGGGTGGAAACTAGTACTAAGGATTACCTTAGTCCCCAAACCTCACTGGAATGACCTCTAAAAGTGAGATGAGAGCTGGGTACCCTGATATGATATAATAGAGACTATAGTACCATAAAACTTCATAATTTTCTCAATGAACTTGTTGGAATAAACATTAGAAGAGTAATTAGTCCTCACTAGCAAGAAGTGAGTAAACTTAGTCATCCTATCTACGATGACCCAAATCAAATCAAATTATTGGCAAGAACACGAAAGACAGGTAACAAAATTCATATTAACTATTACCTATTTCCACACTGGCAGCTCAATCTCTTGATTCAACCCATCGGGACTCAAGTTCTCTACCTTTCACTTGCAAATACACCATGCACTTAGCCCCAAAATTGAACGCATCCCGCTTCATGTTATTCCACCAATAAATCTCTTTAAGATCATGATACAATTTTTTGAAGTAGGATGAATAGTATATACGACTCATAAGCTTCGGACCAAATTTTTTTATGCAACCCATCAACATCGAGAACACATAATTTGCCTTGGTATCTAAACATACCATCACCACCGATCCCGAAAATCATTAGTTTATGCCTACCCACATTATCCTTGATTGATATCAAAATAGGATCTAACATCTTCTTTTCCTTCACCTCATCACCAACATATGACTTCACCACCTCTTGAACAATCACACCACTATCTTCAAAATCAAAGAGATGAACTCCTGGATTAGCTAAACAGTGAATATCCTTCACTAAATCCCACTTCTTTTTGTTTACATGAGATAATCTTCCCATGGAAAACCCACTAAGAGCATCTGCTACCCCGTTAGCCTTACCTGGATTATAGTGAGTACTCATGTCATAGTCATTAAGTAACTCAAGCCACCTTCATTGCTTGAAATTCAATTCTTTTTGAGTGAACACATAATGCAAGCTCTAATGATCAGAATAAATATCAATGTGGACCCATACAAATAATGCTTCCAAATCTTTAATGCAAACATCATAGATAATAATTCCAAATCATACATTGGGTAATTCTTCTTATGAACTTTCAATTCTATAGAAGCATAAGCAACCACCTTGTCATGCTGCACCAATACACAACCCAACCCTACTCGAGATGCATCACAATAGACAATAAAACCCTCAGTTCCCTTAGGCAGAGTCAAGACCATAGTTAAAGCAAAATTATCTTCAACTTCTGAAAACTACCTCACAAGCATCAGACCACAAGAATTTCAGCTTTTTCTGAGACAACTTAGTCAACTGAGAAGCAATGGAAGAGAAACTCTCTACAAACCTTCTATAATATATGTATAAACCCAAGAAGCTCTAAATATTAGTTGGAGTCATAGGTCTAGGCCATTTCATAACCGTCGCAACCTTCTGTGTATCCACTATGATAAGTCTCAATATTTAGCCAGAACTCACACTTAGAAAATTTCACTTACAACTACTGATTTTTCATGGTTTACAACACAAGGAGGAGGTGATCGACATGATCTGCCTCATTCTTAGAATATAAAAAAATATCATTGATAAAGACAATCATGAACAAATATAAGAACTAATGAAAAACACAACTCATAAGGTCCACAAATATTGTCAGGCATTTGTCAAACCAAAGGACATCACCAAAACTCAAAATGACCATATCAGGCTCAGAAGGTAGTCTTTGAGATATTTACTTCCCTAATCTTCAATGGATAGTAACCTGGCCAAAGATCAATCTTAGAAAAAATATTAGCACCCTGAAGTTGATAGAATAGATCATCAATTCTGAAAGTGGCTCACAGCCACCTTATTCAATTAGTGGTAATAAATACATATCCTAAGAGACCCATCCTTCTTATGCACAAAAATAATAGGAGCTCCCCATGGAGACACTAGGGTGGATAAAATCTTCATCAAGAAGATCATTCAATTGGATCTTGATTTCTTTCAACTCAGCGGGAGCTATTTCTTAAAGAGCGATAGAGATAAGATGAGTGCCCAAAAGAAGATCAATCCTAAAATCAATTTCCCTGTTAGAAAGAACACCAAAAAGAACATTAGGGAATACCTTGGGAAATTCATAGTCAACAGAGACTGTCTACAAAAAAGGGCCTTCGAATCAATAATCCTTAACATAGTCTAAGTCATAAAGGCACCCTTTAGAAACTAATTTTTGAGCTCTAAGATACGCGATGAACCTTCCCATATGGATAAGGGAAATACCTTGCCATTCGATCACCAATTCATTAGGAAAATGAAAACTGGCCCTTTAGGATCAAAACCAAAATAGATAGCCATACTAATGATCACATAATAGAGAGTAGACCTGGGATTAAGAAGACAATATACATTATGAGTGAAAAGTTTGAGTATGCCAGTAACAATATTAGTAGATGCCTCAAAATCCTGGTGAGTGTCAAGAACATAAAGACAGTTCATACAAGTGTTAGAGCCAGAAATAGAAGTAATACGATTTAGTGCAGAGCTAATAAAGTAGCAATGGGAATCTTATTTTCCCCAAAAGCAACCTTAAAAGGGTAATGCCTCTGCTTATGACCAATTTGGCCATATTTAAAGCACTTGTTACTCCCCTCTTTACACACACCATGGTGAAACTAAGCAGAAAATCTACAAGGAGGATACGATGGAGCTGACTGAGCACTACTTGCCTGAGGCTGGGCTCTAAGTTCTCTAAACCCTCTATTATACTAAGAATGGATATCATTCGACAGCTTCAGATAAGGTGCACTTGTTAGCCTCCTATATTTATGTTTTATGTTTTAATAATGACAAATTAATAAGTGAACTCTATAGGATATTAAAGATACCTATGATGGAATGAGATTTCACATAAAGGAAATTAAAGATCTCAAATCATGGGAAGATATCTCACCCAAGGCAAGGAATATTCTCCATAAGATTATCGTACTAAATATGGAGCTACATCAAAGATATTGAAGATGCCTAATGATGGGAAGAGATCTCATATAAAAGATATTGAAGATCTTAAATCATGGGAGAATATCTCACACAAGGTAAGGAATATTCTCTATAATAATATCATGCTAAATATGTAGCCACATCAAAACTAGGATATCGCTTGACAAGGCAACAAAAATCATATCAACTAAAAATCCTAATAGAAAGGGCAATTGGACGCACCTCATAGAAAGATCAAGGAGTAGAAAGATCTTACTACTTATATGGACATATCTAATATTGACATGTATAAATATGAGAAAGGAAAATCAAACCAAGTATGGACATATTAGATATGGACATACCATAAGGTACAAACTCTCTCAATCAAGGAATCAATTCAAATCCTTGATTGAGAAGAAATATCTTGGGTTACCTTATTAAGAGAAGCAATCGAATACTATAAAAGAGAAAGATAGGAGATGGACACGGGTTATGCAACTTTAAGGAGAAAAATTAAAGTGTCTCTTTCTTAGAATCACAAGGCTTTGTAACTTTTAGTTTACAATTATTTTAAAAAAAGTAGGATCGAATAAACTTTGTAACATCAATTGATGTTGTGTTAAAAGATCTGAAGAGCAAATTAATTCTATAGAACTTGTTTTCTATATTTTTAATTAAGCCCAACATTGAATGATCTATAGAAACTTTGAAACCCAAGGGGAATAGAAGTAGGCACCACATTGGAGTTCTAAACAAAGATAAATCTGCGTGTTATTACTTTATGTTTAGTTGTTTATTTTCTTAACTATTTTAAAATTGATCTATTTGTGAAGTGCACTGATCTGCAGGCGAGTTGACTATGAGGAGTCAGTAGTAGACTCATAGATAAATTTCAATTCACCCGCTATCTTGAATTTCAGCACTAGCCATAGAGTAGGAACAAAAATTTCCCCACTTCTTCTTAGACCACTTTCCACCATCTCTATTACTTCGTTGCTGACCTCTACCCTAATTCGAGTAGCAAAACTTTTTATTTAGCCTTTCAATTATCTCTACTTGCTTTCTCTTTTCTTGTTCCACTTGTTTCAGATACACCATAATTCTAGAGATGTCTATATCCTTGTTCAATAAGGCAGCCTTGCACACCAAGATTAATTTACGAGACAACTTAGAATAAAAATTTGTAATCCTTTCCCTCATGCTCGACATCAATTCTAGAGAATAAGATGATAGCTGATTAAATTTTGTGGCATACTCTTTTACTAACATCCTACCTTGCTTTAAATTTATGAACTCTTCAGCCTTTACCTCCCTCAACTCCTGAGGAAAGAAGCAGTCAAGAAAAGTACTAGAGAAGTCATCCCACAAAGTTGACTCAGCATCATCGCCCCTAAGATGTTCTCACTCTTCATACCATTGGTATGCTATGTCATTCAATTAATAAGCAGAAAACTCTACACCCTCTATATCAGTAGAATGCATAACATAAAAGATCTTTTCTATGTCATTAAAAAACTTTTAAGGATCTTCCTCAACTTAAGAACTAATAAAAGAAGGAAGACTAAACCTCATGAATCGGAAAACCCTAGTGACCTTAGATAATAGAGAAACAAAAGCAACATGCTTAATTTGAGGGGCCACTAACTGGTTAAGCAAATGAATCAACTGTCAAAACACAGCATTAGACACGCTAACCTAGGGTACTTGAGGCGGGATAGGGGGATCCGATGGAGATCCATTAGGGTAACCAAAAGTACCAACCCTAGTCTGGTTATGAACTCCTAGAGTTGGACAAATTCTATCCGCATTATTCTCAAATTGTATAGAAGGGTTTCCATGAGTATCAAATCTTCTAGGAGTCATGATCTTAAGAGAAAACATATGAGAATTAGTTTAGATTCATGACCTTTGACTTTATAGCTCAAAAATAGAATAGCAAGATAGGGAAACATTCCTAAATGTCTCGTAGCCTCTCACTTATAAGTATGGCACACTACACACCTATAAATAAGACTCTACTTGACATGACTTTGTTGGACACCCAATTATACCAAACCTAGCTTAGATGTCATGTTAACAACACACATGAGCTATATAGGCTCCAGTTCTTACCCCCTATTAGGCCTAGTTTGTGTAGTTATATAAACCATAGATTAATCATACGTATTCGTATAGGGAACTCAAACCTTCCAATCATATAATAAGGTGACTCGGCCACCCGATCATGTTGTATGATATGGGGGAGTAAACCCTCCTACATCATATACTATGAGCGACTTGAACCTCACAATCATAGTAAGCAAGTAGACTAAAGCGTCTGGCCGTTTTGACCCCCGCTTCAGCTAACATGGTTTCTAATGTTGATCCCTCCCCAAGGTCTCCACCTTTACAACTCGTCTACACAACCATCTTTATATCCTAATTTAAAACAATCATTTCACATATACAACCATAAGAAAATTTCTTACCAATGCACTTCATTGGTATTATTGTACCAACACCACTTCCAAGTGTTCCACGTGGCATTACCCTTATCACTCAACCAATCATTAATTTGACCTTGGGACTCAAACCCATTGTCTAAAGAAGACAATAATTCAACTCAAAGGTTATGAACTAGAACCGATTGTCAAATAAAGACATAAATCAATTTAATGTTTAGGGACTCAAACCCCTTTAAGATAATTAAACCACCAAGGTTACCATTCAAATTATTACATAGAAAATAAATCCTTCACAAAATCATTTACCAACAATTCATATTCATTAGGTCAATGTCTTAGCTCAAAACACTATTTAACAGGTGACTAGTTTTTTGTTTTAAACATTTTCACAAATGTTGAGGGCATGCTATTATCAAGGCCAAAACCAAAGTAAAAACCATCAAGTTTAGGGTTATCCATGACCTATTTGTTAAACTCCAATTACTAAGCACACACATGTGCAAACCCTTCTTAAAATCTGTATAAACATAATCAAAAACAGAGTAAAAAATACTCAACAATATAAAAGAAAACCCTCAAAATTGGTTTTCAAAACTACCATAAATGATTCATAATCAAAGATTTAAACATATGATTTTTATGAACTAACAATGAGGGGAGAGTTACATGCCCTATTCACGAATATTGATGGAAAAAACTTGATTTTTGAATCTCTAGATGAACACCATGTAGAAACCCTAGCCCAATCTTCAAGAGAGAGTTTAGAGAGGACTTTAAGAGTTCTTTGATCCTTCAAAGTATGTTATGAAGACAAGTAAGTGTTATAAGTTATAGGGTCTTAAGGGGTTTGGGGTGGGAAATGTTTGCAATACCCTCAGTTTTAAATCTAAAAAATGTATGAAGGAGGGTACGACTAAACCTACAAAATCATACCCACAACATATTAGTGGTACCCTCTACTCATATCTTAGTCATCAATTTTGACTCTGAAACTGTCCAATATACGACTATACAGACCAACTCGTATACATAACATATGATTGGTACCCATAAAATGTAGCCTAGGTAGACTTCTAAGGTTTTGACATACTAAGAATCATACGAGTCTATAACCTATCTCGTACCATCATCATATGATTAGTATGATGTCCACTCATACCTTATATAGAATACAATAAAGACTACATTGAGTAACATACGACTAAGACCTCTAAACTATACCAACATTATATGAAAAGTAATAAAAAGCCGTATGATGTCCAGAGACTTTAAAAGTAATAAATTTCTAAATGTCAAAACAAGGATGCTTCAATAGGGTGAGTGGTAGTCAGGACAGTAAGGATAAAATCTTAGAAAATTTCTAAGGACGAAAAACTCGAGGTGTTACATGTCTCTACCTCTATTTTTATATTATTATATAGAATTAGGGACAATGCAACTCCTATAATAGTGGTGGGGTGCATTTATGAGTCTATATTTTGAAACCCAAGAGTTTTTATTATCGTATTTCTTTCTCCTAGGGTGTTCAATCATAGTAGAAGCAATATATTTAGGACTTTATTTTTTTCTGTGTGTTTTGTTTGTTGTTGTATAAGAAAGAATAGGAATATTGAGTGTAGTCTTAATAATTTTACTGACATGATGTTCTTCAATAGAAAATAGACCCCTTCAAATATTAATGTTATGTGTTTTTGTACTTTAATAAAATGACATAATGGACTCGTGCATGACATTATTTATATTGATATGTTAATCTTTTCTTAAGGTAGGAGATGGATATGATAAAAAGTGTAGTGAAACTTAGTGCCATATCTGTGCAAGATGTACTTGTCTAGTTCTTACACGTATTTGCAATATTGAACTTTCTTAGTTAGTCATACTAATGTTATAGGATAGTTGGTTAGGAAAGGATCATTAACCATTATTGAGTTATAGTTCACTCTAGGGTAAATCACCATCCAATAAATTCATTTTTCCCTTAATCCCTACTTTGAGCCTAAATTGACCTTTTTTGTTGATTAACCTAATCACCTTCAAAGTTTTTACTTTAACCTTTATTTTTGATCCAGTCCCTCCTTTGAAATTATACACCTCTACTTAGGAAATTTCTTAAGTTGAGGTGTATATAATGTATAGGAATTGAAAAAAATTGGGTATAAAAAGATTATATTAGTTTTTATAGGACAGTGAGGGTGGTATGCTAAAAAGAAGAAAAAGCAGAGAAAAAAAAAGAAAAAAATTGATAAGCTGATAAAGTAAAAAACCACTCATAATTTAAAGTGAATAAAGGAAATGGTAGAAAATAAGTGGCCAAAGATGAAGAGAACATATAACACCATAAAGGGTTGAGTCACTATCTCCAAACTGAAGCATACACATACACAAGCCAATATTACAAGATGAGTGGATTCCTAATGGGATCTTAATCCAATTTTCCTAAATGAAGGTATAGAAAATAAGAGAAATCCTATGTATTGTACATGTATCCATTGAACTTCTTTATGAGTGTGAACGAATTGGTTCAGTCTTTATATTTTAATAAACTTATAAATATGTGTTGGACTTTATTATAGTAAGGGAATTAGGGTCATCCTATCGGTTGATGATTGTTAGGTGGTTGTCATTTATGTATGAATAATTATATATTGATATTAATGTCATACATAAATAGACTTTTTGTTTCTATTTTGCCAAATGCCATGTGACTGTTGTAGTTTTCTTAGGTTTCTTTTGATTAAGTATTATGCTAGTATAGTTTTATTTTGTTGCTTGAGGATAAATAAATGTTTTAAGTTAAGGTTGTTGATGTGTCATGGTTTTATGAAACTCTCAGTGCCCAAAACAAGGGACTATTGTATGTTCTTAAACATTTATTGGTAGTTTGATGTGTGTTTTAAGTTTTTCCAGGAAAATGTGTTCCAAAAGTAAATGATAAAAAAGGGTTGAAGAAACCTTAGTATGGATGCTGAAAAACCAAGAGATAACCCATATGGTCAATCCACATGAAATATTCTAATTTATCTTAAGGATTAGAGATGAAGTCCTGAAGACTGAAAATTGGTCTCAACATATGACCATTGGTAAAGAGTCGCGAAGTCAGGAAATGACTCCTATTGATTTATCCTGATAAACCTTGAAGTAAGACCACTAGTTTTGATAAATCATAATGAAAAATTACTATAAAGGAGTAAATAAAGTCCCATTGGATGTCAGTCAATGACTCCTATTGATTCATCTTGATAAACCTTGAAGTAGGGCCACTCATTTTGATAAATCATAAGGCAAAATTCCTGAAAAGGTGCAAATTAGGTCCCAATGGAGATGAGTCATTATATGACTCATGACATCCAATATAGACTCATTATGGAAGCAAAACTGAAGAATGAAGATGGCTGAAGGTTGATCCATTCCATTACTTATGATTCGTGACTACACTATACGACTCATTGGCACTGCAAAACCTGCAATCCAATTTTGTTAATGAAAGGTTTAGTTTTTAATATAACTATCTTTCATAGATTTTATTTTATTCTTTAAACATTGATACACATTATTACCATCTTTTAGGCCTTAGAAACATAAACATTGATCTGTTCTTGGGTTTTGAAGAATTATTCATATATTGATTCTTTGTTATAAAAGTGTCTTTGAGATTCATCTGTTGGGATTTCATCTATTAAATCTTGTAAAATCATAATTATGAGTTCATCTATAACTTCTAATTGTGATTTTCTATGCATGAGTATCTAAATCCAACACTAGGGTTGTGGGAACCATGATGAAGTAACAACGTAGGCAAAGTTCTTGGTGGTTCTTGAATGGTGTTTATGCATGTATTTATCTTCCCTTCGTATTGATTGATTTTTTATCGATGGACAATGTTATACCTTGCCATGATTCCTTACTTTCTTAACCAAAAAGTTAGATAACAAGAAAAGGGATTGACAATGGATATTTGAGGCTATGAACCCTCATCTAATATCAAGAGTAAGCGTTAGTGAAGCAAAAAGTCATAGACTGACAAAGTTGAATAGTCATATTCATCTATCTAGGTGAATAACCATTTACGTAAGCAAAAAGTCATAGACTAACAAAGTTGAATAGTCATATTCATCTATCTAGGTGAATAACCATTTATGTGATTTTAAACTATCGATTTTGTATGCTAAGCACCAAGATATTTCACAAGTACAAACACTTAATAAGTTCTAAAATCTTGATAAGCACAATCCTAGTCAAGTCTCTAGTTTTCTTAATACAAATTGATAAGTGCATGTTCATTTACAACCCCCTATTGGAAATAAACAACTAAAATCCAGATAACACTATTGACCTAAGTCCTAATAGTATTCCTTATGGGATAGACCACAATCTAGTTAGGTTCTATATTTGATTAAATAAGCATTTTATTCTTTAACTATGAGGTGTAATTTGGCAACATCAATGGATCACCAAACTCCCGTTATACTGGCCCTCCTACTTACTACAGCAGGGAGTGAGGTAGAAACTCATGAGTTGATCTAAGTTTTTGTGTTTTTACAACACAATGCTCAAATTCAACATTATGAACTAACAACTTTTTGTCAAACACTACACATCAAGACACCAAATATCTCTAAACTATAAAATACCATATTTCTATTGGAACCCACCATAGGGGAGCTTTTACCAACTCTAATCCTAGGGAAAATTTATTTAACACTTACACCCTAAACGATTCTATAACAAACCCATCACTACCGAATACTATACCATGTTTTCTCATCAAAAAATGTATTTTATGACTCTTTTTCAACCTTTGTGTTAAGCACATAAGAATATATCCTCTAGATAACAAACGCGAGCCAACACACCTCTATGGGTTTTATTAATATATAAATTATCCAACTTAAATCACATTAGTCTACTTGACCCTCAACAATTATTATTTTATAAGTAATCTAACTGATCATTTGCCATCCAAGGACAAACTATACTTAGTTAGCCATATAGCTAGCTTATGGTTGGTTAAATTACCAACTCAACATTCCTTAACCACATAAAGATACATAATAACCAAGTACTATCATGAACAATAAGAGAGATATGAATATTCATAAAGACATCTATTAACTTTATTACCTCAATCGCCCCTACAACTAAGGATCATTAACCATAATCCAGCTCACTTATTTTACAAGCCTTACCAATTTGGTTATTCTACATTCAGGAGATACTATTAACCAATAATTATTCCTTTACAATAAGCTTATGGGAAATGTCAAACTATAATCAACCAATTACAAATCATTTTGTTAACTAACAAATGAGTGACTAGTTCTAATAGTTGGTGCAATACTTATGGTTTCACAAATACAAGGGAACCTAGTTCCATTATAATCTCAAGATTTCCTAATCAACTACACATTATTAACACAATACAAGTAGTTAACTAACTGAACAGTCAAAACAAAAACTCATAGAATATCTAAAATTTAAGTTTGTATCTCACCTTAAACTAACAATAATACCCATATTAGACATTTAAATTATCAACGTATCATACATTATCAGCTAAATCATTCAATGTTTATGTCAAGGGCTACTATGTCCACCTTATCAACTAACTTTTTGTTATGATTATCCAATTCACGTAATTCAAGTTACAATTGTTAAGTAAATCGTACAACTACAAACATCATCAAAGAATTCATATAACACATATCATTTCAAAAATATAAATCTACTTAAGTAGATTTCATATTATTATCTATCCACCTGCCATATTACCATTGACTTGATAAGTAACACCCAATGTCATAAATTTATCATCACAATCAACACCAGATGATCACAAAATATTAGTTACTTATGCATTAATGTGACTCTTATTTCTATATACTAATAAAAGTAGTCTAGATTCTAATTTAAAAATCACCAAGTATGGCGACTTTTGCACATGTAAGTGTACATGGTCAAACAAGTAGTAAAGTGACTCTTTTTGGAAAAGGGGTTGTCATATGCAAAGAACATAAAGATAGTTCAATTATCATTCTAATCATATGTATCAATTTAAAAGTGCAAGTTTATAATAATATTATAAGAAATGTAAAAATAAACTAAGTAGCAAAATATAATTATATGAAATTGGGATTGTAAACAATATTGGGAGATTTTATAGGGTTGTTTCATCTACTTTACGTTCATGCACAACTATGGTTTCTAGCTGGTGTTAGTGTTTATCACGATTGTTGATCTACGATGTTGATATTATAAGGGATGGTCAACCTCTAAGTCATCTACCCAAATTCTTCTTACAACTATATTGGTGAGTGGGGATGTGATTCTCTAATTTCAATGCTCTAATCTATCTTTCCATTTATTAACCTAGTATGGTATTTAGGTATATCTCTATCCTAACCACAAATTATCTTCTAACAAAATAAGGATAAGATCCACACTCACTACGTTCTTTATCCCATCTGTTGGATTCCATGGTTAGTTCACCTCAAGACTATAGATTTACCCAAATGTTTGATACTCTTTATAATTGTAAAGCAAGAGCGCAAGTATAATCACATAACATGATAAAATAAACCAAACTATAAAACCATAACTAAGTAATAACATTATTGCCTCAACCCTAGAATGATGGTTCTTATCCACTCATAGGTTTACATGGAACAATTATTAAATAATTAACAAATATGAACTTCAATAAAGAAAAGGAAAAGTTTGAAAACCCTAGTTTGAGCCCCTTGATAACTTGTTTGCTCTCCAATTTGTGTGAGATCCCAAGATGTATTTTAATAAAGGCTAAGTACTCTTTTGAATAACCCTAAGGTCGTGCATACAGGTCTGGAAGGTATTAGATATAATATTAAAATATCCCCACAACTAAACTAACTTAAAAACTATGTTTTTTGACATGTTTGGAGAGTATGCGGCACTGAGATAATAGCTGGGACTTAAGGGTGAGTGGAATAGGTGTTTTGGGAGACAATATCATAGCCAATATGAAAATATTTGAGTTACAATGCTATATGGATCTTTTGGACTTTAGAACCATTTGAGGAACCACCCTTGGTGTGGTCTCTTGAGTAGGAATCTACCTTTTAGATTATTTGATGCCATTATGACCTTTGTAGTTTCCTTATCTCTTGATGATTTTGCTAACCAAATCCTTTGTACATTTTTCAATGAGTTTCTAATATTTAGCATGAAGGATCCTTGGTTATATCTTAAGTGTGTGCAACCTTTTCAAGATACTATGATTGATTGTGCTAACTCTAACCCTCATTCCATAAGGATATCATGTTTTTTGTCCTTTATTTGGTTTTGTAAGGTTTTGTTTGGATGTCAAATCCTTTTCAAGAGGGGGAGGATGATTTAAGATATATGAGCATCAATATTTTTTATCACACAACTCAAGGACAACATCAGGATGTAAAGGATTTGATCACCCTAAGGCTCCAATAATGTTCTTGGAGGCCCGTATTTGAGCTCTTAATCAAGAAATTTCATGTTTGGAATATAGATTGAAGCCGAGGAAAGCCATGGCACAAGGAATAAAGAGAGCCATTGTGAGTTATTTTTGAAATAGCCACTTTTGGGCTATTTTTGTAAGAGTCTAGTTATTCAAACATAATTACTATAAATAGGTTCCTTAGACATTTCATTAGTTAGTTTTGTTTAATGATGAATTTGATTTCATGGAAACTCCATTGGGAGTGTTGATTGCTTGGAAAATCCAATGTTGAACCTTGTCTAGAAATAGTGGTTGTAAGGGAGATCATATCCCCTTTCAATAAACATAAGAGCTAGGTTCTCATAAGTAATTAAGAAGAGAGGTATTTGGGTTTGATATACACTTTGGTTGCCCTTTTGTTATCTTCTTGTGTCTACCTTTCTATTATCTATCCTTTTATTATTTTACTTTTCGTTTGTCAAATAGGTTAATTCTTTAGTATTTGTGTTTGTTCTCATCATCTTAGATTACTCTCATATCACTAAAATATTACATACACATATGGTTGGCCATACTTTTGATTTAATGAATAAAGAGGGTCGTGGTATTTCCTCAGGACGATGGAATTTGGTTGGCATAATTACAAGTATGAAAATACAGTTAGTGTGATGATGCCAAGTACATGTGACTAAATGTATAGTCTTTGGTTTAATGAAAGGGAATGTGTATATGTTTTAATCAGGCTTAAAGGGGGTTGTGTAGGTGAGCTATGAAGGAAGAGGTCCCAAGGGACCAATACTATAAACCACATTCGCCAGTGTGGGGATTTCTCTTTATGATTGTGTATAGTTCACACATTATTACTTATATATACATTTATGAATATTTATAGCCTTGATGACTTTGGCCATTTCTAAAATTTCTCTGGTTCATTCTGCTAACGGGTAGTAGGGCCCAACCATTTGGGAGGAAACTATACCCAACTAGTAGGGGAGTTAGACCCATGTATCCCATATATATGGATGACGGTTTGATCTATGAAATCTAGGCTAATCTTTTAAACTTCATGCTAAACCTTATTCCCTATCATGACATATTATATATGTACAAATAAACATAGGCATATGATTTTGGACTAATTGCTCATGTCATTATTTTATCCCTTTCTTGAGCTACATGCTAGAACTCACCTTGCTAATCGTCCTCGGATGCTGTATCCCCACGTGATGCAGGGTCCAAAGATACTTTTGTTTCCTTGCACAGTGGTAGATGATTTTTGGATTATTCGAGAGTAAGTTTGAAATGGTGAGCCTTAATCTCTCGAAAGATCCTCATTTCATGGTGTTGTTTTATTTGTGTCTTAGACTATTTCTATGGTTCCTTTTAGGCTATGGTCGGAGGCATATCCCAACTTTAGTTGGTTTACATTATTAGAGGGTTTGTGGATTACTATGGTTTAGTGATTTATTTATCTTATTATATGTTTGAAAATTAGCTCTCTTTTGCTATATCTTATGAATTTATTCGATGCTAGTTGTACTATTCTCTAGTTGGCTAGGGCAATTTGGGTGGTCTCCACTTATTGGTGGACTAGAAATATCCATCATGACTAGGCCTTTGTTGGGTCGTGACAAGTTTGACATCAGAGCATACGTTCATAGTCATCGGGTGTCCACAAAGCATGTCAACTAAAGTTATTTATGGGTATGTATCATGCCACACCTATAAGGGAGAGGCTATGAGGTATTTAGGAATATTTTACTTTCTTGTGATCTAACTTTTGGGCTATAGATCCTAAGGCCTTAAAAACTCTTCTAATTTCATCTATTCACATTTTAGATCATGCCTCCTTGAAGATTTAATACTAGTGAAATCTCTTTTTTCCCACCTGGGGATAATATGGATAGACTAGTTCTACTTATGGAGTATAGACCTGGTCTAGGGTCCCAACTCTTGATTATGCTACAACCTCATGGAGTTTTATCGATCCCTACCAGTCCTCCTCGGGATTCTCTAGCGATTGATTTTTATTCCCCACTGCTCCAATGAGATATTTCTAATGATGAGTTTCATCGATCTATTCATCTATCGACTCAATTAGTGACTCCTTAGTCTCATTCGCCTGCCCGTGTTGGTTTTATTGCAATATCTTCTGAGGTCACTAGAGTTGGCTAGTTTATTAGTCTAAATCCTCCAACCTTTATTGGCTCTAAGTTTGAGGATGATCCTTATAGTTTCTTAGAAGAGATTGAGAATTATTTAAGGTAATGTGTACTATTAATTTTGAAGTTGTTGAGTTTTCCATATATTAGTTAAAGGATATGGCATATTAGTGTATGAAGAGTGGGTGCAGTTAAGGGCTGATGTTGATTAACAATGTATGTGGGAGGACTTCTCTAGTGATTTTCTTGATGTTTCTTTACTCAAGAGTTGAGTGAGGCTAAAGCTGAGTAGTTTTTAAAATTAAGGTAGGGAGGATGAGCGTGTAGGAGTATGCTTTTAAAATCCACTACTTGTCTCCCTATGCTCTAGAGTTGGTATCTAGCATTAAGGCTAGGCTGAGGATATTTGCTTTATGTTTGTCATGTGACTTGATATTGGAGTGCAATACTACTATGTTGAATAATAATATGGACATCTCTAGGCTGGTGGTGTATATGTAGCAGGTTGAAGATGAAAAGAATAAACAAGCGGAAATATGAGAGAGGCCAAATAAAAATATCTAGTATTTAGAGCAGGGTGTTGGTAGATATGAAAGGCAATCAGCCAAGAAGAGGACTTGGGGTAATTTGGGTTCATATTCTACGGCTAGTGCTTCATATCCTAAACAATTTGGTGATCATCTCTCTCAGGTTGACAATGATTTTGATACACATGGTGCCCAGTATTAGGATAGTAGAGCTTAGTCATCTCCTCCTTATCCTTCGTAAGGAGATTGTGGTCGGTAAAACTACGGTTATTTTGATAAGGGGAGGAATTAGTATTTCAAATATGGCCAGCTTTGTCATATCCAGTGGAACTTTTCTTCAGCTAATGTTGCTCTGGAGCTAATAAGGTTCCTATTGCTACTTTTTAAGCTTTTGCACCAAAGGGTGCTACTTCTGATACCGACACTAGACGAAACCGTCTCAATGATCTTTCCACCCATCAAAAATATAAGGCATCTACTAATGTTGTCCCTGGTATGTTGAAACATTTATCTCCTGATGTATATTGTCATTTTGATCTAGCTTCTAACCTTTCTTATGTGGCCTGTTATATGTTTGTTCATTTTAGTTTTCATTTGGAGGGCATTTTTTATCACTTCTTGGTATCTACCTAGTGGGTGATGCTATTATCACTAAAAAGATCTATAGGGGTTGCGTGGTATCTATCTTTCATAAGGAGACCTTGGTAGATTTGATATATTTGGATATGGTAGACTTTGAGGTGATATTGGGGATGGATTAGCTCCATTTATGCTATGCGTTCTTGGATTGTAGGACCTATAAGGTCTATTTTCAATTCATAAAGGAACTAGTGATTGAGTGAGAAAGGAGTTCTTTAGTACCTAAGGCAAGATTTATTTCTTATCTTAGTGCCCGAAAGGTAATTTTCAAGGGTTGTCTATACCATCCTATTTAGGTTAACGATTTTAGTTCTAATTATTTCTCTCCATAATCTATCTCGGTGGTTAATGAATTTCCTGAAGTGTTTCTCAAGGATCTTCCTGGTATTCCTACTGATAGGGAAATAGACATTGGGTTGATCTTTTACTAAATACCCACTCCATCTCTGTCCTTCCATATAAAATGGCTCCAGCTGAGTTGAAAGAACTTGACTAGAAATTAAAGGATCTTCTTGATAATGGTTTCATCCATCTTAGTGCCTCTCCATGGGGTTATCATATGCCTATTATGTGTAATAAAAATAGGTCTCTTTAAATATGGTTAGACTATCGGTAGTTGAATAAGATGACAGTGAAGAATAAGAATCCTCTTCCTAGGATTGATGATCTCTTTGGCAAGCTTTAGTATGCTAGATCTTTCTCTAAGATTGATCTTTTATTGGGTTATCATCAGTTGAAGATTAGGGAGGCGGATATCAATAAGTCTACTTTTCGAACTTGCTATAGTCATTATAAGTTTTTTGTTAGATCATTTGGGTTGACCAATGCTTCGACTGCATTTAGGGATCTTATGAATTGAGTATTCAGTCAATTTTTGGATTTATTTGTCATCGTGTTTATTGATGATATCTTTGTATACTCTAAGATTAAGGAGGATCATGCCAATCACCTCTGAGTGGTGTTGCGGACTCTTAAAGATCAGTGATTACATGCTCAGTTTTCAAATTGTGAGTTCTTATTTGATATTATGACCTTTCTAGGTCATGTTGTTCCCAGTGAAGGGATAAAGATAGCTCTAAAGAAAGTTGAGGCTGTTAAGAAATAGCCTAGACCCACGACCCCAACTGACACTCATAGCTTCTTGGGTTTAGTTATGTATTATAGGAGATCTATGGAAAGATTCTCTTCTATTGCTACTCATTGACTAAGTTGAATTATAAAAAGGTAAATTTTCTATGGTTCGATGCTTATAAGGTTAGTCTTGAGAAGATAAAGATAAGTGGACTTCGGCACTAGTTTTGACACTGCTCGAGGATACTGATGGTTTTATGATTTATGTTGATGCATCTCGAGTAGGACTAGGTTATGTTTTGATGCAGTAAGGTAAGATGGTAGTGTATTCTTCTAGTCAGCTTAAGGTTCATAAAAGGGATTATCTAAATTCTGATCTAGAGTTGGCAGTTGTGGTGTTTGTGTTGAAGTTTTGGTGTCACTACTTGTGTGGAGTGTATGTTGATATATATTCAGATCATAAGAGCATGCAGTATGTGTAGTTTGTGTCAAGCAAAAGAGATGGCTTGAGTTTCTCAAGGACTATGATATGAGTCTCCACTACTACCCAAGTAAAGCTAACATGGTTGCTGATGCTCTTAGCAGTTTATCTATAGGTAACTTGTCTTATATGGATGGAGATAAACAAGAATTGGTGAAAGACATTCATCGGTTGGCTAATCTTAGAGTTCGACTTTTATATCTAGAGGATGGAGGTGTGATTGTTCAAGAGGTGGTGAAGTTATCTCTTGGTGCTGAAGTGAAGGAGAAAAGGTTTTGAATCGTATCTTGATGCAGATTAAGCATGATGTGGGACAGCAGAAGGTTATGGATTTTGAGATTGGTGGAGATGGTACCTTGAAGTACCAACGTAGATTGTGCGTCCCTAATATTGATAAGGTACGAGAAAGGATTTTGACTGAGGCCGACAAGTTAAGGCATATAATTCATCCTGGTTTAATGAAGATGTTTCATGATTTGAAGGATATTTGTTAGTGGAATAACATGAAGAGAGATGTAGCCAATTTTGTGGATAAGTTTGTTGTTTGTCAGCAAGTCAAGTTTGAGAACTTGAGACCCAGTGGGTTGTCGCAAGAAATTTAGTAGCACATGTGGAAATCGAAAGTGATCAACATGGATTTTACTATCAGTCTTCTACGATCTCGGAATCAGCATGATTCAATTTGGGTCATCGTGGATAGGGTGACTATGTCTGCTCACTTCTTTCCTATGAGGACTATATATTCTAGAGAGAATTATGCTATCTTGCTCCTAGAGTAGATAGTTAGATTTCATGGTTCCCTAATTTCCATCAGTTATGATCTAGGTATGAAATTCTCTCCTCACTTTTAGGATTTATTTCGGAGAGGCTTTCGCATACAAATTAACCTTAGCATAGCATTCAACCACTAGACGAATGGACAAGTAAAGATGACCATCCAGACTTTGGATGATATGCTAAGGTCCTGTGTGTTTGATTTTGGTGGTTATTAGGTGGATCATTTCTCTCTCATTGAAATTGCATATAATAATAGTTATCACTCTATTATTGGGATAGCTCCTTTTAAAACTCTTTATGGTAGGAGGTGTAGATCTCCTACTGGGTGCTTTGAGGTTGGTGAGACCAGATTGCTCAGTCCATAATTGGATTACCAAAGAATGGAGAAGGTGAAGGTAATCAAGGATAGGCTTCAGACTATCCAAAGTCCCCAAAAGTCCTATAAGGATATGAAGCAAAGAGAGTTAGATTTTAATGTTGGCGATTGGGTGTTTTTGAAGATGTCTCCCATGAAGGGAGTGATTAGATTAGGAAAGAAGGAGAATGTCAAAGCGTACTGAAATTCGTTGGAACTGGTTGACTGGTTCGTTCTCGGGCCGATTCCAGCAAGGTCCCGTCGAAATTACACTCAATTTCTTGGGTTATTTTTGTACTTCACAATTTCTATTTTGTTGTTCGAGTTAGCGGGTTTCTCTTTCTCTCTACACTGATTTGTCTTTCTTGGTGTTGGAGTTTTCATTCGAGGATTTTGGTTTTCGGACTTCTTTATTATCAATGAAATCGTTCTATTGAGGTCCATTTCCCTAACCCGTTTCCTTTCCTTTATTTTGATTGATGATGAATTGTTATTTTGTTTGAGTTATTGCTTGATTTTCTTGACTTTAAATCATGTAATGAAATGATACCTTGTTGATGATTGAAAAGGAATTTGGGGTGGGAATTGCAAAAAATCGATAAAAAGTTAATGTTGTGATATTTTGATTCATTAATGATTTCAAATTCGGAACAAGTATTTTTATTGTTAAACATGATAGTATCATGTTTTAGATCATTAAATGGGTAGGGAAATACTGAGTTTGGGTAGGTAAAATATAGAAATGGAAGATGGTGGTTTGTTGAATATTTGAATGTCTTGTTGAATGGTCCTTTCTATTTTAACGTACAAAATTCAAGTGTATTCATTTAGCTGGGGAATGCCCCAAGGATTCATGTATTTTTTACCAGAGAATGCCCTGACGTATTATGTCTTTGAAGGAGGTTCATGATCAATGCCCGAGGCATCAGGTTAAACATTGGAGCGTATTTTAGGATTAGTGTAGGATTTATACATTTCGCATTTTTCTATTCTGGATTGTATAATTAGACTGAACACTATTTTTTGGATTGTTTTGTTTTGTTCATTTGATTGATTGTTTTATGTGTTTTTGTGTGGTTTATACATTTTATAATGTCAAATTAGCCGATATGCTCCACCAAGCGACCGTGGTCGAACCACGGGATCGAGAGGTGCCTACCACCTTCCCCTCGGTCAACAGAATTCCTTAATTGGAATCTCTGTTCGCAAACTAGTTTTAAATAGTCAAAACTATTTTGAAAAAGGATATCCAATGGTGACTTGGCACACCTGATTTATGCTAAGTGGCGACTCTGAATTTTGGATATAAAAGGTCCTTTTCAAAACAAATTTTCAATCTTTTGTCACTTTAATAATAAAAACCCTTTTGAAACTTAAAAATGATATCTTTTTAGGTAAAAAAGGGTGTGACAGCTCTGGTAACTCTGCTGGGGTTTTTCAAAATTTGAGCTTATTTTTTGGAGTTGTATCGGCTTAGTTTGGCATTAGGGGTGTATAAATGTTGTTTGTGTTATCGTTTGTGGTTGTTTTATCATTGTTGAGTGCCTACGTGCTCTTTGTTTAGAGTTTTTATCTCATGTGTTACCGCTTTATATCTGGCATCATGTGTATAACTCGAGTCATTTTTTCTGCAACAAGTCTGTAGTTCACGCGTTGTACACAACCTCTAGTTTAGTCACCCTTATTTTAGGAGTTGGAGCTGTCGGTTTTAAGGAGTAGGTGGAAAGCAAAGAAGCCACTATCGACCATATGTTCTCCTGAACAACCTTGTTATTAAATTCCAACGTAGGACAACCTTTAGGTCTTACTTATGTGTATCATACTGAGACCTAGTTAGGTCCACTTGGTCCTTTGTAGAAGACTCACCTCTAAAGCATCCCTATGTGCTAAATGTTACATCTCTGAGGGTAATGAGGTAATTTAACGGACTAATTTGGGGTATCCATATGCTAGAGTTAAAGGAAGGTGTGTTTGAAAAAAATAAGGAGAAAAAAAAGTAAAGAAAACGAGAAAAAGTGAGTCAAGAAAGGGTTTCATAACTTTTAGTGTTCTTTATGGCTTTTGTTTTTCACAATTCAAAAATTCAAAAAGATTTTTTTACCTTTTGCACTCATTTGGTCAAAAACAAAACCATCAAAAAGATTTTCCTTTGTTTCTTTAGCAAACCTCTATAATTTGAAAATTTCAAAAATAAAAATCTTTTAATAGTTGCTTTTTATAAAAGATAAACTAAAAAAATATGGTAGAAGTTTTGTACATTTCATATAATGAAAATACCAAAAAGATTTTTCATCGTCGTAGTTATGTCTCTCAGGTTAAAGTTTAGTTTGTTCTTTAATCCTTAATAGTCCAATCTGGAAGAACTACGCACCCTTGATTCTCCTCTCTCAGGAGTGAGATATGTAGGCAGCCTATTGTAGGTTCGGGGATCTTATTTCAAAAATTCAAAAAGATTTTTTTCACTCTTCATTTAGAGTAGGTGTTCCATATACATCTCTTAAAAAAACCACCAAAAGATTTTTCTTTAATAGTTTCACTTTGATTTTCGTATGAAATTTAAAATTGAAAACCTCAAAATATTTTTCTTTGGTAATCATAGGTTTTATTTCGTATAGGAATCTAAAAAGTCCAAAAATTTTCACTCATCATTAAGAGCAGGTGTTTCATGTACATCTGTAAAATAAAACAAAAAAAAATTCTTTAATAGTTTCAGTTTTATTTTCCTTTGAAATTCAAAATCGAAAACCCCAAAAGTAATTTCTTTGGTAATCATAGGCTCCATTTTGTATAGGGAGTTTAAACCTGAAAAATGCAAAAAGATTTTCATCAATTCATTTGATAAATTGTTATTTTCTTTTCTTCTTAAAGTTTCAAGAAAAAGAAAAAAGGAAAGGAAAAAGAATTAATTGGCCATTTTGGAAAGACTTCATGAATTACGCACACCTGATTCTCCTCTTTCGAGGGTGAGATACATAGGCACCCTTTTTGGGTTCGGTGATCTTTCCAAAAGAAAAGGGAAGAAAAAGAGTTTTGAAAAAGTGTTGAATTCTAACACATTTGTGTTTTTTGTTGAGTCAGTTTAAGGTGGTTGTTTGTGGCATTCTGGCAGGTCCTCCATATCCCACCAAATCCACAGGGTTAGTTGTGTCTAACAAAGGTATAAAGAGTGACATCATGGATCAAACAAAAAGTCATGAAAATGGGAGTTTAAATAAAGGAATTAGTAGACTAAGGCAATAAATGACAGAAATGCGTCGAGCTTGGGCCAGTGGGTTGCCTCCTCCTCCATTTCCCATAATTGATCCTACAAATACCTCGAGTTTTTTGCCAAAATCGCGAAGTAAATTTCCTACTGTTGTTGATACACCCCAACATGACTCATAATTTATTCCAAGCCAAAAGCATCTCAATACTTCCACCACTTTTCCTCTAGCTCCTTAATATGAGCCAGCTACATTTATAACACCACATGTTGTATGTGATCTTGTTTCTTAATCCTCTACTGAGTCTTGTATATTGGATATCCGCCCAACGATTGTGCTTCCCCATGCTTCTAGTGGAACCTTGTTAGATACTCTTAGTGATCATTGCTATACTCCTCATCCTACTTTTAAGCTAACTGGACCATCAAAATTTCTTAACAAGAAGCCTAGTGTACCAGAAGAGCCTTAGAAAATGGTTGAAAAAATAAAGCTTGCAGGAAATGTTGTGCAAAGTTTCCTAAAACTTGCGGATAAAGAAGAAGTTTCATACAAAGACTGAGGCATGTCTTCAAGTGATAACCTTCTTCCAATCCTTGAGATGTCAAATTTAAGGAGCAAGATCGAAATAAGGAATTTGTGAAATATTTGGGACAATATTACAATCAATTAAGGGAAACTGGAGGGAAGAAGAATGAGAAAGATTCAACTACTATTGTAGTTGGAGAACGGGCACGTCCAAGAAGACGACTTCATTATTACCGTCAGTATCAAGCCCAAGTTCATACCCAAGCTCTCTATAATCACTCCCAAAATCCATTATACTCTATTTCCCTACCTCCATATCTAGTATATTGCACACAACCATATGATCAACCCCCTTCTTACTCACAATGGCATGCACTAACTCCTCAGAGTCATCTTATAACTCCACAAACATATCAAAGCTCTTCCAGGCTCGATGTTCGATCTAAGTCAAATAATGAAAAGAGGCAGAAGCCTAGAGATAGTTTCACATTAATTGGAGAAATGTATGCCAGTTTATTTCAGATATTAGTTTAGTGGGGCATGATCACTCCTCTCCTTAGGTATACTCCTAATCTGCATTCAAGAAGTTTTGATCCTAATACAAAATATTCATATTAGTCTAGTGTTTAGGGTCACAATATTGAATATTGTCGTGCTTTGGAAAGAGAAATACAAATGATGACTCAAGATAAATTGATTATTGTACAGAAAATTGATAGTGAGAGAAGCTCTAGTCATGTGATATGCAAACTAGTGGCTAAGATATCGAGATCAGCAATTAAGAAGTCACCCCTCTCCCTGGTAGGAAGAGGTTTGGTAGTTTTTTGTATTTTCTTTTCTATTTTCCGAATTATTTCAGGGTTGTAGTTCGGGATCTATCTTATTTTGTCCCTTTGTTGTTTATGTTTAAACCCTTCTATCATGTTTTCACTAAATAGAATATCCCTTTTTCCTTTGAGTTTTAAATATGTGTTTTTTGTTTGTTTTCTTTACATAGTACATTTCATACTGGCTCTAGTGATATGACATGCTTGAGGAATTTTCAGTCGGATCTTAAAATCCAATTTGAGCATGAAATCTAAATCAGGAGGCTAGAATTATAAAAAAGGCATTTGAGAAATTAATAGAGTGTTGACAAATTTGGTGACTATGTTGTATCCTTATCTCAAAATTAAGGAAAATATTTTGAGAATTACAAGAATAACTTGGTCATCAATTGAAAGACATGTCTCAATTAGGTCAAAAATGTGTGATCCTATACCAAGAGAAACAGAAAGAAAATCAATTCCATGAAAGCATGAGTCATTCAAATGTGAGAAATGTACAACAAAGGTGGAGTTGTATGTTTGACAAGTGTAGAAGAAGAGGTGGCACACATGCTCGGGGTAAGTTAGTGTTGTAAAATATGTCATAAGTGATATTGATCATGCACTTTCGCATTGCATGCTACGTACTAGCATCTTCAAGGATTCATAAAACGAAGACATTTCATTCTGATATCCAAACATTATTTCATCCTTTGTTTAACTCATTTGAGACTTAGTGTTATTTTTTTTATACCCCTCTTTTGGAATCAAGATTGAGTCAACAAAATTCAAAATAAGTGTGTCGAGTGAAAGAATAGAGTCAGAAAAATTTCAGAACAAAAGAGAAGAAAAAAAATATGTTCAAAAAAGAAAAAAAAAGAAGAGTATTAAAAAAAATAGAGTCCGAAAAGGTCCCAAAGAAAAAAAATTCAAGAAAAGAGTCGATAAAAGAAAAAGAAAGTTAATTTGAGTAAAAGAACAAGTTACCATAACTACGCATAACCTGATTCTCCTCTTTCGAGGTAAGATACGTAGGCTGCCCTACCCTGGTCTTGGTCCAACCAAATAAATAATTTAGTATTGCCAAGTCAAAATAAACTGGGCCATGAGGTAATCCTCATTATTTGAGTCGATTCCAAAAGTTGTAAGTCCCACCCCACTTCAAGTGTCGTTTGGCCCCTATGCCATTCTTTCTTTCTAACCCTTTCCAAAATCCACATTACAACCAAATAAAGACCTTCAGATCAATATTTGAGAATGTTGAGGCTAAGCATGCAATGGATGTGATGACGTATTTTGAGAACTACTTGTCTTCCTCAGCATAAGGAATCAGAAGAGAAATAAAAATGAGAGTCTTATCGGTGAAAACTCTTATAATCATTGCAAGATGATGGTAAGCTGAGAGAGATAACAATGGGAGAGTCTTATCAGTGAAAACCCTCATGGGAACTTTAAGACGATGAAGAGTTGAGACAAATGAAAATAAGAGTCTCATTTGTGAAAAACCTTCACAGACACCATAAGAAAATGGTGAGCTAGGAAAAAAAATAAGAGGCTTGTTGGTAAAAATCCTCCATGGCACCACTAGCCGAATGAGGTCTTAAATACAATTGACCTAAGGAAAAAACTCAGTTCCAAGGCCATTAACTCAGTAACAACTGGTAAAAAGTATAGATGGAAAGATCAGGAAAATTATCCAAAATGCATAGCATAATCATTACAGTTGATTGTCATTTCTAGATATATTTTTGTTTCTTTATTTCAAATAGGGACATTCATTATCTTTTGTTCCTTCTTTGTGTTTTTATATTATTTTATTGAGTCAGTTATCCAAATGAAAAAAATATCATTGTCATGATTTTCTCTAGTCTTTGAGTCAAGTCCATGTCAAAACAAGTGGGAAAAGATTTCAAAATTGGCTACCAGCTTCTTCAATTGTACAAAACAAGACAAAGGGCCAACACATGAAACAAACAAGATTGTAAGTTAGGACAAGGCATGCAGAAGGTTGTTGTCAACACACAAATTCGGGGAATTTGTAGAAATACCAAGGTCTAAATGGGATTGTCAGAGAAACATAGCAAAGGAGAGATACTGTGTTAGTTTCAGAGTCACTCTTAATATTTTGAGTTTGGACCAATGTTACAATAAGGAAATGGTAATTGCTAATAATTGGAAGAAAATTTTGAATGAGACAAGTGCAAGAAAAATCTCCTCAAATGCCAAAGCCACAAGCCAACCACCCTGTTTTAAACTCACAATTTTTCTTTGATGAAACAGGGGCAAAGTTTTTGTTCAGTAAGTTCAGCTACCATTGGGAAGCATATTCAGGAATTTACTTTATGTTCAGGACCCTCCTGGAAAATGGGAATTTACTTTAAGTCCAGGACCCTCCTAGAAAACGGGAATTTACTTTAAGTTTAGGACCCTCCTGGAAAATGGAAATTTACTTTATGTTCAAGACCCACCTAAAAAATAGGAATTTACTTTCAGTTCAAGACTCTCCTGGAAAATGGGAATTTCATTTTGTTCAGGACCCTCCTGAAAAATGGGAATTTACTTTCTGTTCAGGATCCTCCTAGAAAATAGGAATTTACTTTATGCTCAGGCCCCTCCTGAAAAATGGGAATTTACTTTATGCTGAGGACCCTCTTGGAAAATGGGACTTTATGCTCAGGACCCTCCTAGAAAATGAAAATTTACTTTATGATCAAGACCCTCCTGGAAAATGGGAATTTACTTTCTGTTAAAGACCCTCCTAAAAAATGAGATTTTACATTCTATTCAGGACCCTCCTGAAAATAGGAATTTAATTTATGTTCAGGACCCTCCTGGGAAATGGGAATTTACTTTTTGATTAGGACCCTCCTGGAAAATGAGAATTTACTTTTTAGAACCCTCCTAGAAAATAGAAACTTACTTTCTGATTAAGACCCTCCTGGAAAATGGGAAATTACATTATGTTTAGGACCCTTCTAGAAAATGAGAATTTACTTTCTGTTCAGGACCCTCCTGGAAAATGGGCATTTAATTTATTTTTAGGACCCTCCTGGAAAATGGGATATTATTTTCAGAAAAATGTATTCTTTCTCTATTATAACATTTTTTGGGATAATTTGTGTTCTAGTTTTGATTTTGATTTCAGGAGTCCGCCAGAAGAACAGTGTAATAAAATTGCAAGTTAGGAGCCTGCCTGAAGAATAGGGTGATGCAATTGCAAGTCAGGAGCCCGCCTGAAGAACAGGGTGATGAAATTGTAAGTCAGGAGCCCGCCTGAAGAATAGGGTGATGAAATTGAATGTCAGGAGCCCACCTGAAGAACCAGGGTGATGAAATTGAAAGTTAGAAGACTGCCTGAAGAACAGGGTGATCAGAAACTAAAGTTAAGATTCGAAAGAAGCTGCATATATAGGATTTTTGTAATTTCATTTATGTTTTAATTTGTAATTTTCATTTTTGATGTAATGACAGAACCGCGGACCGGAACCTCAATGGAACGTCACTAGACTCTCCTACTCGGTATAGTCCATCTCCTTTCAATCCTTTGAAATTCCTATTACTTGATTCCCTCATAAATTGGGTAGGTAGGACGTCCTAAGTCAACATTATGTTGTTGTTTCTCCTTCTATTTCTTCTTTCGAATAATGATCGGAATAAAATTCTATCTCACTGTCTACTTTTTTGTATGAAAACACTTTGCTTTTACATTTAAAGGGGGCATGCTGTAGACACCTAATTTTGTCCCTCCCGAAGTTGAATTTTATCCATTTTTAGCTAAATTTACCACACGCCATACTCCGTGTCATAATCCCTCAACAAAAGGATTAAAATAACAAACTTCTAACAACTTTTGACACATTATACCCCCTCACCCCTACCCACGTGATCCATTATACTTACCCAACCATGTTTCTTTTTCACATTTTTCTCTACAAGACCATATTTCCCATTTTTTATTTTTCATACATACAAAATAATAGAAAAGGACACACATAAAAAGATTCCCGTTTTTTAATTCATAATTGAATTTTTCCATCATCACTCATCCATAGCCAACAACCATCGGGGGCCCACAGATTTTCTTCCAATTCCACAATACATATTTACAACATTCATCATATAAGGGGTCCCACCAATAACAAAATACTACATACAACACTCATCTTTCATGCATACAGTCCACCACCAATATACTCGCATTCATTCTAACTAAGAACGAGAGGCAATTTTCCACACACACACAGTTTATAGATACAACTCCTCTATCCTCACTGGTAGATACAGCTTCACACCTTACATCATTAATAATCACCACTCAAAAAAAAACATCTTTATTTTTTATAAAACTCATAGATACAAAATCCTTTCTTTTTTCTTTATGAAAATCTCACACACACTCTCTCACGCTAAAGATACAAATATGTACTCATCAAAAAGAGATATACAAATCAAAATAAGAGAGACATGTATAGAATTAGGGGAAATCAGAGAGAGTGAAAAGAATTAAAGTGAATCGAGAGAGAAATAAAGGAGAGAATCTAAAGGGGGGTAGAGGTCACGGTTGTTACTGTTCTGGTGACACAGTCACTAAAGAATGTTAAAGAATACTAAAATTCATTATAAATTGTTGAATGGTTCGTTCTCAAGCCGATTTTGGCAAGATACAGTCGAAATTACACTTAATTTGTTGGGTTTTCTTTCGTACTTCGCAATTTCTATTTTGTTGTTCGACTTAGCAGGTTTCTCTTTCTCTGTACACTAATTTAGCTTGCTCATTGTTGGGGTTTCCATTTGAGGATTTTGGTTTTCGGACTTCTTTATTATCAACAGAATTGTTCTATTGAGGTCCATTTCCTTAACCTGTTTCCTTTCCTTTATTTTGATTGGTGATGAATTGTTATTTTTTTTATTTAGTTCTTGATTTTTTTGACTACAAATCATGTAATTAAATGATAACTTCTTGAGGATTGCAAAGAAATTTGGGGTGGGAATTGCAAAAAATCGATAAAAAGTGAATGTTTGATATTTTAATTCATTCATAATTGTTAATTCACAACAAGAATTTATATTTTAAACATGATAGTATCATGTTTTAGATCATTAAATAGGTAGGAAAATACTGAGTCTGGATAGGCAAATTGTAGAAATTAAAGATGGTGATTTGTTGGATTTGTGAATGTCTTGTTGAATGGTCCTTTCTATTTTAACGCACAAAATTCAAGTGTATTCATTTAGCCAGGAAATGCCCCGAGGATTCATGTATTTATTCACCAGGGAATGCCTGATGTATTATGTCTTCAAAGGAGGTTTGTAATCAAGGCTCGAGGCATCGGGTAAAACATTGGAGCATAGTTTAGGATTAGTATGGGATTTATACTTTTCACATTTTTTTGTTCTGGATTTTATAATTGGACTTAACACTATATTTTGGATTGTTTTGTTTTGTTTGTTTGATTGATTGTTTTATGTGTTTTTGTGTGGTTTATACATTTTATAATGTCAAATTAGCCAATATTCTCCACCAAGCGACCGTGGTCGAACCACGGGATCGAGGGGTGCTTTACACCTTCTCCTCGGTCAACAAAATTCCTTAACCAGAATCTCTATTCGTAAACTAGTTTCAAAGAGTCAAAATCATTTTGAAAAAGGATATCCAATAGTGACTTCGCACACCTGATTTATGCCAAGTGGAGACTCTGAGTTTAGATTATAAAAGGTCTTTTTAAAAAAAAAAATTTATTTTTTGTCACTTTAATAATAAAAAGCCTTTCGAAACTTACAAATGATATCTCTTCGGATAAAAAGAAGGTGTGACATCAGGCATGTAATTTCTTCCCTTAAACTTGTTTTCTCTAAAGGCTTGGGTTTTGTTGTTGTACATGTGGATTTAAATGTGGAATTGATTTAGGTTGAGGATTTTGGTATGATGGTTACTTGAATTTGGTTTTATAGCTATAGTGTATTTGTTTATCTTTTATATTTGTATTTTGAACCCCTGTGGGGTGCATGGACATGAAGAATTAGATGGTAGTAGAGGTAGTCATCCAATTTGATTATTTGGTTTGGAATTTGGTTTTGGAAATTGTGTTCCCTCAACCCACTTGCATAATTGGCTTAGAAATATGTATAATCCACATGATTTGACTTACTCTCTTAAAATATTGCTTTGCATAAATAGTTAAATGGATAAAAATTGCTTTAAAGGCATGGTTTGCTGTACTTTTGATTTTTTAAACAAAAAGGGTCGTGGCATTCCCGTAGATGGTGGAATTGGATCAGGATTATTATAAGCTTGCAAGCATAATTGGTTTGACGATACCAATCATATGTGCCTTAATGGATGGTTTTTGGTTTAGTGAACAGGAATGTAAAAAAGTTTTAACTTGTCTTAAAAGGGGGTGTAGCTAAGCCGTGGAGGTAGAGGTCCTGAGGGACCTATACTAGTCTTTATGACCGTGTGCATAGTTTACATATTATTTATATATACATTTGGGAATGGTTTTATCCCTGATGGTTTTGTACCATCCTCAAATTCCTTTTATTCATTCAGCTAAAACGCACTCGACCTAACCAATAGGGTAGGAGCCAGACCCATCTAGGAGGGGAATCTAAACCAGTATAACCCATGGGTATGGATGATATTTTGAGCTACATAGTCTAGGCTAATGTTTTAAACTTCATACTAAACCTTATTTCCTATCCTGGCATATTATATATATGTATATAAATATATGCATATGAATTCGGACTAATTGATCATCGCATTATTTTATCCCTTTCCTGAGATACATGCTAGAGCTCACTCTTCTAATCATCCTCGGACATTGTATTCCCTTGTGATGCATGGTCTGGTGATCTTTCAATTTCCTCAGTGCTAGGTGATTTTTTTTATTTTTTGATAGTTCCATCCCTCGGAAGACCCTCATTTCATGATCTTGTTTCATTTATGTATTAGACTATTTCTATAGTTTCTTTTTGGCTTTGGTCAAGGGTATGTCCCGACTTTGTTTTTTCTTGATTATTAGAGGTTTTGTGGTTTACAGTGGTTTGGGATAGTTTTTGATATTCTTATACTCCTTTCTGAGCTAGTTGATTTATCTATCATGTTATATGTTCAAAACTTATCTCTTTCTTGTTATATGTTTAAAATTCATTTGCTGCTAGTTATATTGTGTTCTAGCTGGCTAGGGTAATAGGGTTGGTCTCTAGTCCTTGGCGGGCTTGAGATACTCATGACGACTAGGCCCTAGTTTGTGTCATGACAACTTGACATCCATCTCTCTAACTTTTACAGCATCTCTCAATACCTGTGGATGATTCTTCTTTCTTTTTCCAAGGAATGGGGCCTTATAGGCTTCATAAAACAACTCCTCCCAATATAATACCTACTTCAGGCAATGTTTGGTAAACTTCTCAAAATCATAGTACCTGATGACATCCTGTTACACTCCTAAATTCAATTAGAAAGAGCATTTGTTTGAAATATATTCAATCAATTATATGAGTTGGGGTTGATTCCAGAGAGAATGAAATGAAAGTTTCACCTTAGAATGTTCTCAACTAAATTCGATATTTGCATACCCTAAAAAGCAAGTGAAGTTAATGTGGGGGTTTTAGAACACTTTGAACAATTTCTATCAACACAATTATCAATTTAAAACAACTTATCATCACATTTAATATTTTCTCATTTATTACCTTTGAATCTAGTATTAAAAGATCTTAGGGATGTACTATGATGAATATAAGCCTTGTACTTAGGTAATTAATATTGCATAAGCAATATAATTTATGTGGGTGTGATAGGTTTCAGATATTATTGATAATTTCTCTTTTAATTAGTAAATTCAACATGGGTTTCTCTCAAGCCCCAATATGTATGCAATTCCAACCAACCTACTATCTCAAATCAGATAATATATCTCTATAATTAGCTATTAAATGAAACAAATTAAGTTTTTTGTCAACTAATTCTCCTCGCCCTTATCCTCTTCTTCAAGAAATATAAGATATTCAACACTAATTAGAGTTTTCTACCTCTAATCAAAAGTTAAAATATAGGGAATTAGCTAAATCTACAACAAAGAAATCATTATTGAAACAAATAATACCTAATCACATACATCATAAACCCTAAAGAATTGGGATTTACTAAGAATAGTTAAAAGCAATTCAAATGTACCCATATCATCAACTACATTATCCACAACGTGAATATCTATAATGAAAATAATGAATCTAAGATTTCACCCATAACAGATATAGTTGATTACAAAGTCTTAAAACTAAAGATATAATTGAATGAGGGTTTAGAAATCTCAAATTCCCTTTTAGATTACTCGAAATTTAGAGCATTTAATTTACATACATGAAATTTCCATGAGTTAAGCAATCTACGTTGTATATGCGTACCACTTATGTAATGCGCAAAGGTGTCTCTAGTTCACAAAAATTGCCTACAATCCTTTGTTTCATAAGTTTTCTATCCAATTATATGATGCTTCTAGCCATTCGTACAATAGTTCTACAATATACGAAACTTCTTATAAACTCGCATAACATAACATTCGACGAACTTAGATTCTATTAGATTTATCTGTTAAAACACTACTTTAGCAATATGCAGATTTCTGTAATACTCAATTGATTCTTAGGTGATGGACTAACTCTTTCTTCTCATTTTTTTCCATGTCTTGCTTTTTTGACCTTGTCCTACTGCTTGGATGTATTTTGACTTCAACATCTACATTTCAATCAAACTAACATAAGAAAATGACTAAAAATTGGCATTGGGGATATTAATTTAGTATTAAATATTGGCTAATACAACAACAACAACAAACCTAACGTATTTCCATAAAGTGAGGTCTGGGGCCCCGAGTCTGTACCCAGACACTACATGAAGCTAACAATCCCGAAGGACCATTAGCTAACCTATGACTGGTACCTGCTGTAAGCACTGAATAATAAAGACGCTATAATAACAAAATAAGAAAGTAAATGTGGAAACTGCCATAAGTTTCAAATCTAAAAATAATACTATATACAGAAAACTGAATGCTGGAAAACAACTTTCTGAAAACACTCTAGTTTGATAAGCCTATAAACTGTCTAAAATATGGAGTTAATGGGATGAGTCCCTAACTAACTCTGACATACTATTGAAATTACTTAAATTCTAAAAATAATCATGTCCCCTAAATATGAGGACTCACCACTACGCTTTCTACTAAGATCTAAATTACTAAGGATACTTTGGGGCCCATGCATTTGAACCTATGATATAAGACATCATAGCGCAAAAACCATGCGTCGGTACTTTAAATGTACTAGCATGCTCAGTGAGGTAGGCTAAAATGTATGGGTTCATGATGCATGAACAATACTAACTGAATAACATGGATATGATTGAATAAGAGTGCGTGAATGAATACATAGACTATTACTGAAATCGTGATGATACTAGATACTGAGTATGAATACTAATTTACTAATATAACAATTTACTGATACTGTATTATAGATTATTTTGATGACCGTATCTGATAGACCTTAAGTCTATAGAACTATACTGAGTTCTAATCTGAGACTAAATCTAAAACTGAGACTGTGGGAGGTAATCAACTAACTGACATGCCCCTTCTCTAAATAGATTTTAGGGTCCAACCTATAACCCCAATTAGAAGAGTGCCAGTACCATGCCATGGGTACAGACAACTTAAGAGATACCCTCATCTTCCAGGCACTAAATGAAAATGGTAGAACCCTCAACTAATAGGTTAAAACACCTCATCAACCCTCGACTGACAGGTTTGATGTATCAACCTACGCTAGCTATGTAGTTCTAGAATGCAAGGATTGATTCTAAGAATCACACCCTATACTAGTAGGTGAGTCCCCATCCTTGGGTTCACTCGGTGTTAAATTCTACTCATAACTGAATAGACACTGAACTGATTTCGTAGTTCATACTAGGTTTCACTGAACTATTACTGAACTGGACGAAATTAGTATTGAGTTTACTGAGTCTTTCCTGGATTCTAGAACTGACTAAAAGTGCCACTGATCATGACATGACTGAGACTATTCTATAACTGACACTGGCTCTAGGTATACAACTGAATTATCAGGTATTAAATACCCCAGGACTCGATAGCATAAAGACTAACAATGGCCACATGTTTATAGTTCACTTTCTGAGGCATTTCATCAAACACTTGTAAATCTTGAACTTGTACATGTATAGGAATGTATGCTATCATGTCATAAGTATACTAACAATTCACATAAGCATTTCAAAAAACACCTTTATGGAATAGTTTTAACAAAGGAGTCCTTTAAACATGTAGTTCTTTCATGAGTTCATAATTAAGATCAACAATGGATAAAATTGCACAATTAATTGACTTAGGCATTCTGGCAAACATATGGGAGGCATCACATTATACTTGGGCATGAATAATAATTCAATATACTCATGGCTACATTAATTACTTCAATATCAAAGATTTCAACCCATATGCTAATATAAATTCATGAAATTCATTAAAGACATCATCATGGAAATCACACAACAAGATTAACCTAAATACAAATAACCCACAACATGAAAATCATAATTTAAGATTTGAAAAAGGGTTTTTTGAACTCCAAGGGTGAAAGGGCGCTTGGATGAACACTTCACATACCTTTATGCTTGTTTTTGGGAAGATTGATGGTTTTATTCTTGAGATTTAAATCTTGAATTGAAAACCCTAATGCTTGTTCTTGAGAGAGTTTGAGAGTAAGAATGAGATTTTTCCCTATAGGCTGATTAATTTCATGTTAAGGCTAAATAAGGTAGGGAAAATGACCCATTTTCCCCTATAACCCGTATTAAAATACATGACTATGCATATCTAAATACAATGAATACATGACTAAAAAAAATTCATGAATACATGACTGAATATGAAATGGTAACTGATACCAAGTTTTCCAAGGGAATTTTGAGTAAGTTTTAAGGAAAATTGTTACCTTGATCTAAGTTTGAGTTTGTAGAGAAGAGGTGATGATACTTGGTTTGCATATCTGCTTCTGCTTCCCAAGTGGCTCCCAACAGAGTGATTCTGCCAAAGAACTTTGAGTAGAGGGACTTCTTTATTCCTCAGTCTACGAATCTGATAGTCAAGGATTTCGACTGGAACCTATTCATAAAAGAGACTATTCAAAATGTCTATTCCCTTTATCAAGACTACGGTTGCTCGTTCACCTATGCATTTCTTAGCAAGGAGTCATTAAACACTGGATAGACTGAATCTAGATATGAAGGAAACTCAAGATCGTAAGCTATCTTTCTGAAATGGTTGAGAAATTGGTGAGGACCGACATATTGGGGACTGAGTTTCCCCTTCTAGCAAAACCGCTTCACCCCTTTCATAGGAAAGATTTTCAAATACACATAGTCACTAATCTTGAACTCAAGATCCTATATGTGCATATCTGCATATGATTTCTATTGGCTCTGAGCTATGTTAAGCCATTCTCTGATCAATTGAATTTTTCCAAGGTATCAAATACCAAGTCAGTCCCTACCACTGTGACCTCACCTACTTTGAACCAACCAATGGGAGATCTATATCTCCTCCCATAAAATACCTCAAACGAAGCCATCTGAATGTTGGAATAATAGCTATTGTTATATGCAAATTCAATCAAAGTCAAGTGGTCATCCCAACTACCTTTAAAATCAATTGCACATGGTCGCAGCATATCTATTAAAGTCTGGATGGTCCTTTCTGCCTGACCATCTGTATGAGGATGAAAGGTTGTATTGAGGTTAACACGGGTACCAAGACCCTTTTGGAATGCCTTCCAGTAATGAGAGGTGAACTGGGTACCTCTTTGTGAGATAATGGACAACGAAACACTGTGCAATCTGACTAACTCCCTGATATAGAGTTTAGTGTAATCCTCGGCTGAATAAGAGGTATGGACTGTAGGAAATGAGCTGATTTGGTCATCCTATCTACAATGACCAAAACTAAATCATGTTGACGACGAGTATAAGGAAAACTCATAACATAGTCCTTGTTCACTTCTTCCTACTTCAGATTAGGAATGCTGAACTTCTGCATGGACCCACTAGGTTTTTGATAATCAATCTTAACCTACTGATATATAGAGTACCTAGCTACAAACTCTGTAATGTCTCTCTTCATCCCACTCCACCAAGAGATTTCTCACAAATTGTGTTATATCTTCGTGGGCCCTAGATGAATAGAGTAATGTGCACCATGTACCTCTACAAGAATAAGCTGCCTCAAGTCATCTACACTCGGCACACATAAACGACCCTGCTAATGAAAAATACCATCTCCCCCTTGGGAGAAAACATCTATTTTCTGAACTCTGATTGATTCTTTCAATTTGACTAGACTAGGATCTCTATCCTGCTTTTCCTTTACTTCAGAAACTAGAGATGATTCTAAACTATTCTCAGCCAATACACTACCTACTGCTAAGTCAACTAAGAGGACACCTAGTTGGGAAAGCTGATGTAATTCCTGAGCTAACTTCTTCTTACTGTCCTCAACATGAGCAACACTACCCATAGATAGTTTATCGAGAGCATCAGCCACTACATTGGCATTGCTCGGATGGGATAGCACACTCATGTCGTAATCTTTCAACAACTCTAACCACCTTTTCTGATGGAGGTTAAGATCTTTTTAAGAGAACACATACTACAGGCTCTTATGGTCTATGAGTATATCAACGTGCACCCTATAGAAGTAATGCCTCCAAATCTTTAAGGAAAAAACTACTGCTACTAACTCAAGATCATGAGTAGGATAGTTGTTTTCGTGGTGTTGAAGCTGTCTGGAGGCATAGGCTATGACCTTACCTACTTGCATGACGACCCAACCTAAACCTACTCTGGATGCATCATAGTACACAACAAAGCCATCAGAACTATATAACGACCCAAAATGACCTCTCGAGATGTCACACGGTGCTTAAGACTACAAGTATTCCTAACCTAACCCTTTGAGCCTATCATTTGTCATAATAACTCATTCAAGAAGAAATATACAAAACACTGGCACTTTCATATCAAATAAAAAGAAATACGAAGTAATACTCGGTCCAAATGACAACAATACTGAAAATCTCAATACACACAACCATTGTCTGATAACTAATCTGACAAAACCTCTACTACTCCATGAACTCGAGAGCCATTAGGACAAGTTCCCAACTGACTTAAACTGAACTAAAAGTAATAACATAAATACCTGAATACTGAAATGTCTAAAGACAGGTCCTCAAACCATGAGGACTCACCACTATAGAAATGTAGACGAAGGTACTCGAGAATTACTGAAGAGGCTGGGCCTGAGCACCTGAACCTACATTATAAGACAATATAGAACATAGATATATATATCGATCAACACTTGAGAATGTACTGAGTATATAGGGGTGTATATATTTACATAAAACAATATCAATACTCTTTAATCAAATTATACATACCAATAGGAATGACTCACATAGCTTGAATAAGTCTAAAATGTTAAGCTCATATCATGTAGAATGAAGCATTTAACACAAATCTTATGAGTCATTATACTTTGGCATTAAAATTTGTTCTCTCCTCTTATTCTCATTACTTATAGGATGTAGGAAGCTTTAAACAATACTTTCAACTCATGCATATATCTAATTGTAAAGCCTTAAATCTGGTACCCAAAATGCTTTACGGTGCTCATGACCCCGAAGGACCATAAGCTAACCCATGACTGATATCTATACCTGTATACTGCATAAAATACTTTATAATACAGAAACATGAACTGAAAGGACATAAGGTTCTATACTAAATATGATTTGAATGATATAACATATGTGTGGGGTAATAGAATACCCAAAACAAAACTTAAAATACTGAAGTCTGAAAAATAATAGTCTAGAAAGTCTCTAACTTACTGAATTGGCTGAGTAACGAGTTAACGGGATATGTCCCCAACTAACTCCAACTAAACAATCGATTAATGAGATAATAGGCAAATAATCATATCCTCAAAAGATGATGACTCACTTCTAACTCTGTTTGCGGATATCTAGAATTTGCTTTTTCTCTAGAGCTCATGTCTCTGAACTTATGGTATAAGACACCATAGCATAAATACATCAATTATTTGAATGTACTAGTATGCATGTGAGGTAGGCTGAATGCATGGGGTTCATATGCCTGAACAATAATATTAACTGACTAACTACCATGAGCGTGAGAATACATGTATGAGACATAACAACAAACACAAATACTGTGATAACATGATTACTGAATCCGAATATAACTAATAATATGAGTGACTGTATCTGACAATCCTGGATCAGATGAAACTATCTGAGTTCCTTACTGTATCTAAGTTGGCTGTATCTGATAATCCTAAAATCTAAAAAACTATATGAGTTCTATTACTGAGACTGATTGACTGTATTTAATAGTCCTGATTCTGTAACATGAAACTATGGGAAGTAGTTATCTAACCGACATGCCCCTAAAATACCATTATGGCTGATTTTGGGTCCAATCTATTACCCCAATTGGAAAGGTGTCAATACTGCACCACTGGTAAGGATAAGCTATAGGTGACCCTCATCTAAATAGTGTCCATAAAAGAGAACGGTGGGACACTTTTTTGACTGTGCTTATCTACCTTATCAACCCTCATCGGATAGTTTTGATGTCTCAACCTGTGTTGGCTATATAATTTTGGAATGCAAGGATGACTTCTAAGAATCACACCCTCACCTGATAGTGTATGTTCCCATCCTTGGGTTCAGTCGGTGATAATTCCTACTCCCATCTGAATAGACTTTGAAGATAATTTACTAAACTGAACATGGGCTGAGTTATTGAATTCCATTGATTGATGGAGTGCTAATGATATCTAAAAACTGACTAAGTTCATGAGATCCTGGAGATTTTATTATTCATAAGACTGTCTGAAGTCTCAGGATTCATAGCTTGACTGAGAGTATCATGAAAACATGACATGGCTCTAGTTACACAACTAATGTTTCGGCTACGAGTACCCCCAGGACTTGATGGAGGGAAACTGACCAAGCATAACTTACTTGAACATATAACTAACAACACAATCCTTAATACATTTATAGAAGCATTTCATCAAAATATGTGATCGGAATAACTTGTACATACATGGAGATTTCACGGTATTATGCTAGTTAGGAACTTTTCCTTCATCTAGGCATTTAATCAAACACATGATAGGCATAATATATGTAGACACCATTATTCAACAATTACACATCATGATTCAACATCAAATTTCATCATTCAAGGGTTTAGTCATAGGTTCACATGAATATACATCTATACAAATCAATTCCACATATCATTAATCACCCAACATAGATTTGAATTCAATTGATCATTCTCAACATAAATAAAATAAACCCAACATGAAGTTCATAAAGAAAATCTAAAATTTTGACTTTAGAAAAGAGATTTTTGGGCTTCATGGGTGAAAGGAGTCCTTGAATGAACACTATGCATACCTTAGTTCGTGATTTCATAAAGATTGATGGAGAAACATTCTTGGAATTGGATCTTCTATGAAAACCCTAGCTAGTTCTTGAGTGGTTTTTGATATAAAAGAGTGTATTTTGGGTGAAAATGGATGAATCACGTGTTAAAGTGATTAAATAGAGGTGGAAGGTTTTAACCCTAGACACGTCTTGTAATTTTAGTAAAAATTTTAGTAAAAATTTCCCAAATTGAACCTCTGGCGCAATACTGTACTATCGCGCCATGTCACTGGAATTTGAAAATTGGAAAAATGAGGGATGACGCAACGTGGACCATCATGTTACCGATTCTTTTGCGACATGGAACTATGGTGCGACATGGAGGAAATCGTGCTAAGACACTGGAAAAGAACAATTCTAAATTTTGGCCCTAGAGCAATGCACTATAATCATGGACCACTACTAGAATTTACCAAATGTCATTTACTCTTGTGGTGTGGTGCGCCACTGACTAATATGGCATTGTTTTACAATGGAAACTTAAAATAGTCGTAACTTCTGACCAGATTATCCAATTTGGGTGAATCTAATACCGATGGAAAGCTTATTGAATTTCCCACATGAAAAAAGTGAAAATCTTGAAAATTTCTCTTGGAATAACCGTCATTCAATTTAGAATATAATACTAGACATTCTTGGGATGAAATTAGCTAGGAAGAGTATGGGGTATTACAATATCTCCCCCTTGAGAACATTCATCCTTGAATGAGACTGGCTGAGAAGGAAGAAAAGACAACTAAAGTACATACTGAACATGAATAACTGGAACATGATCTCATGACTGACCTGACTAACAAGCTAAACATATAATACTGAACATGCATATCTAATGCATGTGTAACTTATTCGTGAATAGCTGACTGAGTGTTTTGAAGAACCAAGTTTCCCACAATGAGAATGCATGTCTGATGCATAATTACATAACTGAATTGATACATGAATGCATGACTGAATATGCAATGGTACTTGATACCAAGTTATAATGGGGACATAAGATGAAACTGCTAACCAAGTTTGTGGTGAACACTGAACATGAAACTAAGTAAGCTTAAGGAGAACTGGTACCTTGAGCTTAATCTGAGTTGGCAAAGAAGAGGTGTGGATACTTGGTACGCATGTCTACTTATTCTTCCCAAGTAGCTCCCTCGATGGACTGATTTTGCCAAAGAACTTTATCTAGAAGGACTTCTTTGTTCCTCAATCTACGAGTCTGATAGTCTAAGATTTCGACTGGAATCTCTTTATATGAGAGAGTGTTTTGAATATCAATGCTCTGAGTAGGGACTACAACTAATGGATCACCTATGCACTTATTGAGAAAAGAGACATAAAAGACTGGATAAACTAAGGATAGATCTAAAGGCAATTCGAGGTCATAAGTTACCTTGCTGAATCGACTGAGAATCTTGAAGGGACCGACATATCGGGGATTGAGTTTTCCTTTCTTGCTGAACTGCTTCACTCTCTTCATAGGAAAGATCTTTAGATAGACATAGTCTCCAAACTCAAACTCAAGATCTTTTCTATGAACATATGCATAAGACTTCTATTAGCTCTGAGCAGCCCGGAGTCTTTCTCTAATCAACTGGACTTTTTCTAAGGCATCGAATACTAAGTCAGGCCTTATAACTTAACATTCACTAAATTCGAACTAACCAATTAGATATCTACATCTACTACCATAGAGAGCTTCAAATGGAGCCATCTGAATACTCGAATGATAGTTGTTGTTATATCCAAACTAAATCAAAGGTAAGTGGTCATCCCAACTTCCCTTGAAATTGATTGCACACGACCTTAGTATATCTTCTAATATCTGAATTATCTTTTCTTCTTGACCATCTTACTGAGGATGAAAGGCTCTACTAAGATGAACTTGGGTACCAAAACCCTTTTGGAATACTTTTCAGAAATAAGAGGTGAACTGGGTACCTTTAATTGAGATAATGGACAACGAAACACCATGAAATCTAACAAACTCCTTGATGTGGAGTTGGTGTAATCCTTGACTAAATAAGAGGTATGAACTAGAAAGAAATAAGTTGATTTGGTCATTCTATCTAAAATGTCCCAGACTAGATTATGCTGATGAAGAGTTTGAGGCAAACTCATCAAGAAGTCTATGTTCATAACTTCCCACTTCTAAGTAGGAATATTGAACTCCTGCATTGACCCAGTAGGCTGCTGATGCTCTATCATAACCTTCTAACATGTAGATCACTTAGCCACAAACTCTGTAATGTCTTTTTTCATCCCACTCCACCAATAGATTTCCCGTAAGTCGCGGTACATCTTTATGGCCCCAAGATAAATAGAGTAACGCGCACCATGCACTTCTGCGATAATTCACTACCTTAATTCATCTACACGTGGAACACAGAGATGACCCTGACAATGAAAAAAACTATCTCCCCCTTGGTACCTCTAAGCGAAGGAGCACTAGCTGATGAAAGCTCTGGAATAGATGGAGGTCTCTAAAACTGAGGGCGGTTTCCTCTATGAAACCTAGGCAGAATATACTCATGCTACTTAGATCTAGCCCTCTTTTTACACTTCACTCTCTCTCTCTCTAATCTTATCTACTTTTATCTGCTTTGCATATATCATCAACCTAGATAGATTAATATTCCTATACAGCATCGTAGTCCTACACTCATTCAGCACCAAACTAGAAACACCTGTCATGAACTTGCTCATACTAGCTCAGGTGTCAGAAATCAAATCAGGAGCATACTTGGCCAATTGGTTGAAGTTCAAGCAGTACTTCTTAACAGTCATGAAGCCCTACCTCAAGTTCATAAACTTCTCAATCTTTGCTTCCCTCATCTCAAGCAAAAAGAACTTGTCGAAGAATGCATCTCGGAACACCTATCATTTCATAGGAGCAGTATTCTCACCTCTATTCTTCCTTCATGATACAACCCAGTCATAAGCTATGTCCTTCAACTTGTAATATGCCAACTCAACCCTTTATTCCTCAGAAATATGCATCACCTATGTGATCTTTCTCACCTCCTTAAGGTACAACTATAGGTCTTCACCTACCTTGGACCCATAAAACTCTACCGGATTCATCCGTATAAAATCACGATTCCTAGAATCAGCTACATCACCTCCCTACTGATTTGCAATTATGGCCTGGTTATTGGCCCAAACATTATCAATGACTACTTGGGTTAACATCTAAAAGGCCACTCGAAACTTAGCATAAAACACAGTCTCATTCAAAGGATCAACAAGTGGGTTGCTCATCATTATTTTTATGGGTATTCGCTCTTCGAAGAGGCATTTTCTAAAATAAGAGAGCTTAAATTATTAGATGAGAGGGACAACAGTAGGTATGATGGAATTTTGAAAGAAAGAAACAACTTTTTCCTAAAATGTCTTGCAGCCTCTTGCTCATAGATATGGCGCTACACACTGATGATCAAGACTTTACTCAATGTAGCTTTCCAGACTTCTTAGGAATCCTTTAAAACCTTAGGCTCTGATACCAAGTTTGTAATAACCCAAAATAACCTTCGAGGATGTCACACGGTGTTTAGGGCTATAAGTAGTACTAAACTAACCCTTTGAGCCTATCATTTTTCATAATAACTCATTCAAGAAGAAATATACAAAATATTGGCACTGCCATATCATATAAAAGGAAATATGAAGGTAATACTAGGTCAAAAATACCATAATACTAAAAATCTTAACACAACCATAGTCTGATAACTAGTCTAACAAAGCCTCTACTACTCCTTGAACTTGAGAGCCGTTCGGATAAGTCCCTAACTGACTCAAACTGAATTGGAAGTAATAACATAAACACTCAAATACTAAAATATTTGAAGATAGGTCATCAAACCTTGAGGATTCACCACTGTAGAAATATAGATGAAGGTACTCGGGAATCACTGATGAGCCTGGCACTGAGCACCAGAACCGACATTATAAGACAATGTAGCATATAGACATATATGTGGATCAACACTTGGGAATGTATTAAGTATATGGAGGTGTATGCATTTGCATAAAAAAATATCAATACTGTTTAATCAAATCATGCATGCAAATAGGAATGACTCACATGGCTTGAATAAGTTTAAAATGTAAAGCTTATAAATCATGTTGAATGAAGTATGTAACACAAATATCGTGAGTCATTATACTTTGGCATTAAAATCTGTGCTCTTCTCTTATTCTTATTACTCATAGGATCTATCACATATCAGGAGTTTCTTGGGTTTGCCTGGCTATAACCGCTGGTTTTTTGAGGGATTTTCATATATTCCATCCCCTATATCCAGATTGACTATGAAGAAGGTCAAATTCAAGTGGTCAGATTCTTGTGAGAAGAGTTTTCAAGAGTTGAAGACTCAACTACATCTCCATTTTTAACCCTACCAGATGGTTTGTAAGACCCCGCAAAGTTCCCTTGTAGTTTGAGCCTTGAGCATGTCAAGTAAAGTGTAATTCCGGCCCTAAAATATTGAGAAGAGACTTCCTATGTGATTAGTGTTTTAATCTTATATAATTTTAAAGTAAATGACTTCCTATAGTGTAGATAATTGAAATAGCTTTCCAATGATACAAATTTCATCCAAATCCGGTGTTAGGGTAGGAAGTTATGGCTGTTTTACCGAGAGTTCTCAGAACCGCCCAGGTGCGATGGACAGATTGATGGACCGTTGAGTGTGAAATGGACCATCACTCAGACCATCGGAACCAAAGCAGTAAACTCCCTTTTCTAGCTGAAGTGCAACGGCTAGGACAATGGGCTGTCAAGACTGTGATGAACCGTTGCTAAGACCGTCGCCACTAAGGCAATGTGGCCTCATCCTGGCTAATGTGAGATGAATGAGCTGAAAGATCGTCGAGTTTGTGATGGACCATCACTATGACTTTCACATCATGACATTGTGCTCTTTTTCTGACTGTTGTGTGATGAACAATCCGACGGACCATCAGGCTAGCGATGGGCCATTGCTTCAACTGACGCAACCCCCATTCTATATTTTAAGTTTGTTTTTAAAAGGGAATCTTCGGTATTTCCACTCTTTTATCAACAAAATATATTCCAAATGAAGAGAATGACTTTATTAATCATCCAAAATAGAAGAGAGCTAGGGTTTCTCCCTCAAGATCAGATCTAAATCCCTTCTCCAAGAAATCCAAGAATTCACCGGAGATTCTATAAATTGAGTTGAGATTTTAGTTCCCCAAGTTCAAGGTTTGTAATAACCCTCTCTCAAGAGTAAGAAGAAGAGTTTAAAGTAAGCTTGTTCATCCAATTTCATAATCTAAGGTATGTGTGGTTTTGAACAAGGGTAATCCTTTCACCCTTGTGCCCAAAGGCTTATTTAAACTATAATTTTTTGCAATCTATGAGATTTTACATGATATTGAATTTGGATTTTTCACCCATTATTATTTATTGCAATATCTTGATGTTTTCCATGAATTGAAAGTCAAATAGCATGATTTTGCATGTTTTCTTGAGAAATTGAAGTTGGATTTTTACCCTATGTTATTACTCCTTGAGAATTTAAGAGTTTCAATGTTGTAGAAATTGAAGTATATGAGTATGTTGATATTTTGAGACAAATTGCTGTAACTTCCAAATTTTTATAGGAATTATAAATCTATATGCTATCTATTATGAATTATGATGAGTTTTAACTTGAGATTGAATTATGGTTCATTAAGCCCTACTTGAGCCTTGCAATTTTATGAACTATTGTGCTATAAGCACCCATATTTGAGTATTTTGAGATTATTGAGAAAAGTTTTGACCTAATGGTCATAGATTTTTGAAATCCACTCTACCACTTAAGATTACAGATCTTATTATTGAGTTCTCATGAATGATGAGATTATTTTGAAAGTGAATTTCCATGAGATGAGAGAGATAAACTAAAGAGAGTAGTATTTAGCACCGAGTTGGGTAATTTACCATGGTTTCTTACCCCATAACTATGTGTCACCGTAGGTTTGATATTTTGGGCTTGAGGCCGATATGATTGGGCCCGAGGCCGAGGTAAGTGATCACTAAGTTGAGGTTATACTCCTTGGCAAGAGTATGATGCCTCTTCCTAATGTGAGGTTTCTTTCTTAGGAGGACAAGACGTTGGACTCCATATAGCTCACATGATTTATGTCAGTTAAGATAACCTCTCTGAACTGAAGTAGTTTCCATTGAGGTAGAATATTTTCCCTAAAGTTTTCAGATGAGATATTTTCTAAAGTGAACGAATTTATTTTGAGTATTTTCCAAAGAAGGAAGTAGTTTTCTCTACTAATAAGAGTTGATCATCAAGTTTTAAACCAAAGTCATATGATTTCGAGTTCCAAGTGTTTGAGTTCAAAAGAGTTATAAGTTCTTGAGAAATAAAGAAATTTTTACCCTCCATGAGATAGGTCTGGGCCAGTTTCTCACTGTTCCATCTTTTGGGGATCAACTCTAATGCCATCACCAGAAACTATGTAGCTGAGGAAAGCTACTAACCTTAGCCAAAATTCACATTTACTGAATTTGGCGAATAGCTGATGGTTTATGAGAGTGTGCAATACTATTCTGAGATGGTCTACATGAGCATGTTCACTACGGGCGTAAACAAAGATATCATCTATGAAGATTATGACAAACATGTGCAAGTACTACTTGAACACACGGTTCATCAAGTCTATGAAAGCTGCTGGGGAATTGGTAAGACCAAAGGACATGACTAAGAATTTGAAGTGACCATACCAAGTTCTAAAGGCTATTTTCGGGATGTAACACTCCCTGACTCTGAGTTGATGATAGCCTGATCTGAGGTCTATCTTAGAGAAATAGCTGGGACCCTAAAGTTGATCAAAAAAGTCCTCGATTTTGGAAAGTATATACTTGTTCTTGACTATAACTTTTTTTAACTGACGGTAGTCAATGCACTTTCTGAGAGAACCATCTTTCTTTCACACGAATAGAACTGATGTTCCCTATAGGGACATACTGGGTTTGATGAATCCCTTATCTCTTTAATAGCTCTTTTAATACTCTGAGTTCTGGTTGAGCCATTCTATATAGGGGAATAGAGATGGGCTGAATATCTAGAAGAAGATTGATTTCAAAATCAATTTCCTTTCCGGGAGGGACTCCGGGAAGATCTTTGGGAAACACCTCTAGGAATTCATAAGCTACTAAAACTGATTCAAGTGTAGAGGCTTCTGATCTAGAGTCTTGGACTTGAATAAGATGGTAGATGCATCCTTAAGATACCATATTTCTATCCCTACTCTAAGAAATGAGTTGATCCCTAAGTGCTGAAGTACTACCCCTCCACTTTAGGATGGGCTCATTAGAAAACCAAAACTGGACAATTCTATTTTTGCAGTCGACTGAGGTGTCGCAGGAAAGAAGCTAATCCATGTCGAGAATAACATCAAAATCAGTCATCTCTAATTCGACTAAGTTAGCTAAAGTGCCTTTTTGAGATACCATAACTGGACAGTTCCTGTATAACCGCCAGGCTAGGATGGATTTACCCACTAAGGTAGAGACTAAGAAAGGCTCTACTAGGATTTTTGGACTGACTCAAAAATCAACTGCTATATATAGAGTAACAAAAGATAAAGAAGCACCTGGATCTAGAAAAGTATAAACATGCAAATAATAAACTTGTAACGTACCAGTGACCACATCACGAGAATTTTCCAAATCCTGTCGGGACTGAAGAGCATATATTCTATTTGGGTGCTACCCATTGGTGACACTAGATAAGGAACCATACTGACACACGACCAAAGTGAAGTAAAGGACGTTTACAAGAACCCTGGGAACCTGACTAGGGGCAATCTCTGACTTTATAGCTTGGCTTGCCATATCCAAAACATACATCACTTCTTGCTCTACAGACATCCCGATGGTTCCTTCCACATTGTTGGCAGAGAGAATTCATTTGGTCACTGGTAACACAACCTTGAGGCTTAGGGCGTGATTCCCTATCTCTGTTGCCATCTCTGAATTTTGGCACTAGAGCACTAGCTAAGGATGGGGCTGGAACTGAAGATTTTGGGTGAAACTGAGAAAGATTCCCACCCTCTGACTTATGTTGTGAAAATTTAAAACTACCTGTTCTAGCCCTCTTGTTCTGCTTCTCTCTCTCCTTATTCTTCTGCTCTTCAATCTTTTGAGCATGGACCATTAGTGTAGAAAAGCCTATCTCTCTAATCAGCATTGCGATTCTACACTTCTTAACCACAATATCACTCATCCCAAACAAAAACTTGCTCATCTTAGACCTGTCATATGCTACCACATGAGGAGCATATCTATCTATTTGAGTAAACTTTAGAGAATACACTTTCACCTTCATGCTTCCCTACTTCAGATTGGTAAATTCAAGAATCGTTGCTTCCCTCAACTCTTGTGGGAAGAACTTATCCAGAAAGTAGTGGAAAACTCTTCCCATTCTATGGGCCGTGCGTCTACGGCCATTTTTGCTTTCCATTAGTTGAACCATGAGTGATCCACATCCTACAACTGATATGCAGCTAGCTCAGCACACTCACTAGTCATCACCCCCATAATATTAGTAACTTTCTGCACCTGATAAATAAATTCTAGAGGGTCCTTATCTGACTTATACCCGATGAAAGATGGAGGGTTCATTCGAGTGAAGTCCCAAATCCAGGCAGTGGCTGTGTTAGCCACTGGGTTGGCCGGAACAATAGTTGGGCGCTCTTTCTGGGCTGCTAAATCATGAGCTAGGGTGGTGAAAATTGTTCTGAACTCAGCATGGAAGACATGTTCATCCAAAGGATCAGGTTGGACGGGCTGGAGTTTTGGCTGGTCTCCCATTCCTCTTCCCTTAGAGATTTTAGGGGAATGATGTGTAAATGGAAGAGAAACTTGGATTAGATAGAGAGTTTAACTGGAGATCATGCTCAGTCACACGACATAAATGCTGAAAGAAGGAAATTGTTCCTAAAATATCTCGAAGCCTCCTATCCATAAGTGTGGCGCATTACACACCCATGCACAATACTCTCCTAGATACAATTTTAGACTTCCTAGGACTCTATTGAACCTTAGGTTCTGATACCAAGTTTTTTAATGCCCTGAGTTTGTACCCCAAATGCTACACAGCGCTAACAATCCCAAAAGACCACTAGCTAACCCATAACTGGTACCTGCTGTGAGCAATGAATAATAAAGATGCTTTAATAGCAAAATAAAAAAGTAAATGCAGAAACTATCATAAGGTTCAAATCTAAAAAAAATACTGTATACGAAAAACTGAATGCTGGAAAATGGTTGTCGGAAAACACTCTAGTCTGATGAGCCTGTAAACTGTCTAAAATATTAAGTTGATGGAACAAGTTCCTAACTAAGAAGTTGATGGGACAAATCCCCAACTAACTCTGACTGACTACTAAAATAACTGAAATGCTAAACATAATAATGTCCCCAAAATATGAGGACTCACCACTACACTATCAAGTGAGAGCTGTATTACTGAGGATGCTCTGGGGCCCGTGCATCTGAACCTATGATATAAGACATCATAGCCAAAAAATTATGTGTTAGTACTTTGAATGTACTAGTATGCTTAGTGATGTAGGCTGAAATGCATGGGTTTATGATGCATGAACAATAATAACCAAATAACATGGATATGATTGAATGGGAGTGTATGCATAAATTTGTGGACTATAACTGAAATAGTGATGATACCGGATATTGAGTCTGAATACTAATTTACCGATATCTGAGTTTACTGATACTATATTACTGATTATTTGGATGATCTATCTGATAGTCTTGAAGTCTATAAAACTATACTGAGTTTTAATCTGAGACTAAATCTAAAAGTGAGGCTATAGTAGGTAATCATCTATCTGACATACCCCTTTTCTAAATAGATTTTAGGGTCCAAAATATAACTCCAGTTGGAAAGGTGCTAGTACCGTTCCATGGGTAAAAACAGTTGAAGAGGTACCCTCATCTGGCAGGTACTCTAATGAGAATGGTGGAACCCTTGACTAACAGAATAAAACACCTCATCAACCCTCGATTGGAAGGTTTGATGTCTCAACCTATGCTGGCTACGTAGTTCTTGAATGCAATGATTACTTCTAATAATCACACCCTCTACTGGAAGGTGAATCCCCATCCTTGGGTTCACTCGGTGCTTAATTCTACTCCCAACTGAATAGATATTGAACTGATTTCCTGGTTCATACTAGTCTTGACTGAACTGTTACTGAATTAGACTGGATTAGTACAGAGTTTACTAAGTTTTTTCCAGATTCTGGAACTGACTAAAAGTGAAACTGATTGTGACATGACTGAGACTATTCTGTAACTGACACTGGCTCTAGGTAAACAACTAAATTGTCAGGTATTAAATACCTCAAGGACTCGATAGCATAAAGAGTAAAGCCTAACATAAATCTTGAAGGCACAACAATGTCCACATGTTCATAATTCACTTTCTGAGGTATTTCATCAAAAACTTGTAAATCTTGAACTTGTACATGTATAGGGATGCATGCTATCATGTCATAAGTATACTAACAATTCACATAGGCATTTCAACAAACACCTTCAAGGCATAGCTTTAACATTGAAGTCCTTTAGTCATGTAGTTCTTTCATGAGTTCATAATTAAGATCAACAATGGATCAAATTGTATAATTAATTCACTTAGGTATTCTGGCAAACACATGGGAGGCATCACATTATACTTAGGCATGAATAATAATTCAATACATCATAGCTACATTAATCACTTCAATTTCAAATATTTCATCCCACATGCTAACATAAATTTGTGAAATTCATTACAGAAATCATCTTGGAAATCACAAAACAAGATTAACCAGAATACAAACAACCCACAACATGGAAATCATGATTTAAGATTTTAAAAAGGGATTCTTGAAGTCCAAGGGTGAAAGGGCCCTTGGATGAACACTTCACATACATTTATGCTTGCTTTAGAGAAGATTGACGGTATTATTATTTAGAGTTGAATCTTGAATTGAAAACCCTAATGCTTGTTCCTAAGAGAGATTGAGAGAAAATATCATATATTGCCCTATAGGTTGATTAATTTCATGTTAAGGATTAATAAGGTGGGGAAAATGACCTATTTGCCCCCTATAACCTATATTAAAATAATGTTGAACAGGGCTGCCCTCGTGTTGTAACCCCTGTTTGGGTTAAGTAGCCATCACAATGCGACCCCTTCTCAGATCAAGTAGCCATCGCAGCGCGACCCTTACTTGGGTTGACTGGCCCTTGCAACCGGGGCTATCTCGACCTTTCTCTATTTTGGGTATCCAAACTCTCCCTTACACTAGTCCAAACTTGAGATGACCTACAAGTGACCCTGATCATGAATCAATTTAAAAATCAAGTAGCTAAGGCCGGGAAGGTCGAAAATAAAATCCTCTAAATTTGGAAGGCTACAATGATTCTAAATCTTGATACTTGGCTAAAATTTTCTAAGTTTGGGACCGCTTAGTAGTCTTAAAGGACTGAGTTAAGCTATGAATTTTGTGGGGTCTTACAGTAAAGTGTACGAAGTCCATACCGCTATATCCGAATAAATAGAGAGGCTATTTTCGATAGGTCCCCAGCTCAGAATAGAGAATAGTACATAAGGCCGTAGTGAAACATGAAGCAGAATAGATGACATAACAAAAAAGAAGAATAAGAAATAATAAAGTAGATATTAGAGAAATAAAAAATAATAGAAATACGAGCAATTCAAAATAAGAAATAAGAGATAGGGCACCCACCTTATAGTAACATACACTCCCAGACCAAAGGCACCCACCACACCCAAACTCACCTGACTAAAGGCTCCTACTAATGGACAAAGTCCTAGGATTACTAACCCAGCTACATAAGAGCTCTCCTAACACCTTACTATAATCTACACACTCACACTCGCCTTCTACCCTTATCCGCGACCTCCACACCTTCCTATCAAGGGTCATGTCCTCAGTAAGCTGTAGCTGCTCCATGTCATGTCTAATCACCTTCCTTCAGTATTTATTCGGCCTACCTATTCTCTTTCTAAAGCCATCCAAAGCTATCCTCTCACACCTACAAACTGGGGCATCCGTGCCCCTCCTCATCACATGCCCAAACTATCTCAACCTTCTTTCTCGCATCTTGTCCTCCACCGAAGACACTCTTATCTTCTCCTTGATTTTTTTACTCCTTATTCTATCCCCTCTAGTAAGTCCACACATCCAATGAAACATTATTATTTTTGCCACCTTTAATTGTTGAATGTGGGAGTTCTTAACTATCCAACACTCTACTCTATACAGCATGGTGGGACGGACTGCCACTCCAACGCTAATGAGGCATAAAATTTTGTCTCATCATATACATATAAATCCTTTTAATAAAGTAACCTAATTAATTTCATGTATATTCCTAAAAAATATTATGTATTGTGAATTGTGTGTGGGGGCATATTTTTGAATTGATGGAACATAGGTGTTGTAATATTCTTGATATATTCAACCTATTATTTTGATAACACAGTGATTTTTTGCCTAATATATAATGTTTGAGAGTCAGTTTTAGAGGTTGCATCGTCTTTATGGGAGTCTCTTGTTTTGGAATGTTTAATGCATGATGTTTGAGAATCTCTTGCCTGTAATTTATTTGAAGTATAGGTGAAGTTAATCTAAGAAATTACATAGTTGAAGAAATGTTTAAACTTTGAGGTTTGGTGGTTGTTCGAGTACAAATAAAAATTAAAGTATGGGGTTGCTATTTGAATCTAAGATACGTCTTTTTTATTAATATTTACCCATATTTGAGACTTTTTTAGGATATATTTGTTTAATTCTTGAAGTTTACATTTAATTTCATGATCTGTCATTTATGTAGGGTGTTTTATAAATTTTTAGGGAAGAAACCCAAAACAACAAAAAAGTAATATAAATGAGTGAGTTTCTCAAAGTAGATTCTCAAAGCAATGTTAGACTTTCACAGGGCGGGTTCCCTAGTGAAGGGAGTTCAAAATAAACCCTCTCTATATTTTACACCCTAAATAATTCAATCCGAAGGTGATCAATGCAAGCCTCAGGACAACTAGGACGGACAAGAACCTAAATGAGCCTACTTGAGTCAAATACACAAATATAACTTAATACAGTCAAATTAGTTTATCTATCCTTACTCTACAATGTAGTTAGGCATCCAATTGGTGTAGAAGGTTAGAGGATCGAGAACCCATGATCGTAATATCAACCAAGTAATTTCTTAATTTGATAGATATCTTAGTCATGCTTAAGAAACTATATGAGATATACAATATCAATACTCCAAGAGTGATAAACATAAGTTTTAATAATTTCGTGAACAACTCTTTAATCTCACTCAAAATTGCTTTAAACTCATAAGTAGAATTACAAAAAAATCCTATCTAAAACTGGACAACACTTATTTTGACAACCATAGTATCATATCTTTATCTTGTCATCACAAGTCTTTATGATATCAACAACCTATATTATTTATAATCACTTTATTACTTCTGACCATGAATGCTTTTGTGAAAATTGGTTGCTACACCAGTGGACAACAACCATCAACTTTTCTACTATATCTTGAGAACTAGTCATAGTCAAGTCACCTTGATCCTAGGCCCGCCATCCAAAGCCCTTATCTTCTTCTTCCTCTTAATCTCTATAGCCATCAAGAAAAGCTTATGATGGGTCATATAATTCTCACTCAGGATAACTTTGCATCTTTGTAAAATTTGTATCCTCCTTCCTAAGGAGAAAGTAATCAATCTATGTCTTAGCTGTCTATTATAAACAGTGCTCCTCATAATCTAAAAATATAGTAGAATTCTAACAAGAAGTCAAAAGAATCTCCAAGATCATTGAATTTATTTTGGAAAAACAATATTCGAGGATTTATAGTAATCATAACACATACTATATTGAAATAAATATCACAATTATCATGATATTTTCAATCTTAGTTATTTTATCGACAGAAATTTTATTGTCTATAGGTACAAAATTCTCAACTCCCAATAAGAGTAGTTCGAGCATCATCATTACGAGAAAAGGAGTTGGTCCAAAGCTACTTTGCACGACATTAATGTTGTGGTCCATTGAATCTGATGTTAGAGAACCACTTCTTTTTAACTTGCAGGATGAGAAGTGACATATTTATGTATCTCTCAGAGATGGGAAAGAACGGGAGCTAAAGTTCTTATTGAATAAGCCTCAAAGTAAAACGGGAGCTAAATTTCTTATTGAATAAGCCTCAAAGTAAACTTTTGTAGAACCTTACACAATATCAAAGATCTTTACTATAGATGATCAACTTATTTTTAAGAAAAGAGTACATACATGTCCCATAAGAGCAAACTATTTACAATTAAATGTCCCATCACAAGAAATACCTCATTAAATAATTATAAAAGATGACCTCTTCTCTTGTTGTTTTAATTATTTATCTCTTTTCTTTTTTAAAAAAAAAAAAATTTATGTCTCTACTTCTTTTCTTTTTTTTCTCGTTTTATTTATGTTTTATTTTCATGCTTATTTGTTTATTTTTTATCAAATTATTATATTTCTTATTTTTCTTTCAACACAATAATCGAATTCATACTTAATTTTTATTTTATATACTTATTTTCTTCTTCTTTTTCTTTTTTTCTCATTTTTCTTATTCATTTTTTATCTACTTTTTTCCTTATTGATTCTTTTTGTTTTTGTTTTTATATTTTTTATTTTCTTTTTATTTTTTAGATTTTATTTCTTTTTCCTTTCATTTTCTTTTTATGGTTATATTTTATTCTTTTTTCTCTACTCTTTTTGTTTATCTTTTCTCAAATCATATTATTCTTTATTTTTTTACCACAATCTAAGTTCATATTTTCGATCCTATTTTTATATCTTTCTTTAAGATCTAGTCCTTTTTTAATTTTATTTAATTTAATTTTTTAATTAAATTAATTTATTCTTTCTTTCTTTCTACATCATAATCTAATTCATACTCAATTTATTATATACTTTTTTTCTTTTTTGTTCTCATTTATTTCCTTATTCATTTATTTTTCTCCTGCTATTTGTTCGTCCTTTATTGGATCATTTTATTTTTATGTTATTTCATTTTTTCTTTTCTCTTTGTTTTTCAATTTTTTACTTTATGTTCTTTTCCTTTCCTTTTTTCTCCTTTTATATTTAAATTCTTTTTCCCTCCTTTTTATTTATTTTTTCTCAAATCATAATATTTTTTATTTTTTCATTTCCTTCTCATTTAATCTTATTAGTCCTTTTTATTTATGTTTTTCTACTTGTTTATTTTGTTTTCTAATTTCATTTTATTCTGTTTCTTTAACTTTTTATCACTATAATATAACTTTTTCCACTTTGTTGCTCTTTTTCAATGAGCTATGCTTCAGTCCGTAATTAATGGTACCATAACTATATATATTAAAGCTGACATCATATCAATAGGAATTCCTTTGGTCCGTTATGATACCATCATAGTATATCTATATGTTGTCAAGGTATCATTGATATATTTGCTTAAATACTTCAGTGAGACCTCCATGATAAAAACCATTTCTCATTCAAACTAAATTTCACATTTAATTGCTCAATCATATAAGATCTCACTTTGAATTAGTGCAATTTAAACCATATTCAGCTATAGGGGTGTGCTAAAAATGAACCCACCAATAAATCAAATTGATAAAAATGTTATTGATTTATTGTTATTTGGTTATTAGGTTAATAGTTTTTTAATGATTTTATAATTTTTTTTATTAGGTTATTAGTGCGGTTTGTTATTTTCTTATTAGGTTATTCGGTAAACCGGCCACCCAATTAAAATATTCCACATTACACTTCACCACTACTTTATATATATATATATATATATATATAATATCTCTCTTTCATTTCTATAAACATATCCAATTTTTCGAAAACTCATTCAAGCTTGAACATTCTTGTAAAATAAAACACATTATGTAGGATTTTTGCTGCAATTAAGACCACAATTTTTTCTTGTTAGTTGCTACTATTTTTATTTTATACATATTTTCTTATTGTTTAAATCGTAAATCGAACCATTAAGAACTAAAAATGATAAACCGAAATTTGATAAAAAATATCTTATTGGTTTGATTATGGTTTTAACATATTTAAAAACTGATAACCGATAAACCAAATAGATAATACATAAAACCAAACTGAACTAACCGATGCACACCCCTAATCAACTATTCCCTCAAGTTTTCAAACACTTCAACACTCAACTAGCAATTGAAATCTCCAAAAACATTGTAAGTTAAACTCTCATGGTTTAAAATTAACTATATTGAAAATTAAAGTGTAATGAGTGCAAAATACCTTGTTAATTAACTATTGTTGTTCATCTAAGTTTTGAGAGAATAGAATATCTTACATTTCTATAAAAGATTTGGTTTATAAAATTATTGTTTTATTAGGTGAACAAACAAGGGATGTCTGAATACCTATTTTTATTAAAATGCAGATTAACTTGGGTCAGATGGGTCAATATGTGTTTGAAGTTAATTAAGTGTTAGAGCAAACTCCACGACACAACCCAAGATAATGGTTTCAATGTACAGTCATGGATTGGATCGTTGTGGGTGACAGTTTGTCAAGTTGCAGAAGTTCATCAGATGATCACATCCCATGATCATCCTATCTTCATACTATCATGGTATGTAGTTGTATGATGCGACAACCCTTCGGTAATTTTGAAAGAGACTTCCTAAAATCAAAGGTATGATTGTTCCTTTCTACCATAATTATAAGAAGCTCGTTTGAGAGAAGTTTTGCATATTGTTTCCATATTTTCTTGGGACTAATAGTTATTCGTGTAGGTACTACGGCAACCAACACTCTCAAGAAAATACAAAAGGAGATCTCTAAGAAAAGGGTACCCCAAGACACGCCTCCAGCCTTGGCAAGTGAATCAGAGAAATCAAGGGGATCAGAGGTTTGAGTATTGCGAGATTAGTGATAGGTAAAAACACTTATGTTGGAAACTAGATCCACATCCAAGGATAAACCCACACCATCCATTGATTTTTACCAGCAGCTACCCCAATTTCTCATGAGAACAAACTTACCTCGCTTTCCAAAACTTTAACTCAAGTAGTCACCCTAGACTCTCTCCCACTTAGGGAATTCTACATTCCTGATTTTCAAATCATCGCCATGCTTTCCAAGCCATTACCACCCTAATCATAGGAATGATCATTAAGGAACAAAATTATAAGAATTATCCATACCACCCTGGCAAGATCCTCAAAATAAGACACAAAATAATAGGCACTAAGTAATTCATAGAACCCCTTAGACCATAATGAAGAACAATCCCAACATAAACATACCATAAAATGAGTCTTTAGGACTAGACACCAAAAGAAACACAACTGCATATACCATAGGTAATGTAATGTAAAGTTAAGACTCATATCCAAGGAACAACGCGAATGAAAAATATGAACCTTAGGCATACACTCTATAAGAATGCATGCAACACTAGTAGAGTACCCTCTTAACCGAGGTAGAAGAGAATCACTAAAATACGCAACCTAACCTTCGCTTAAAGTCCACCACTAAAAGAAAAATTTAGATTAATCCTCGACCTTAATCCTATGATATCTATAAGCACAACACTCCACTCTAACGGGTCTCACTAAAGATGTAATTGGGGACACTTGGTTCTCTTATATCAAAAACCTTATCCAACCAAATGCTACCTAGAGTCCAGTAGTCATACGAACTCTAGGCTTTAACCTATCTAAGGAATAGAACCCCAATCCATCAGTTCAACCTGGACCTCTATCCTATAAATCACAACTGTCACACCATTATATTTCCTAAGCCAGTTGCCTCACCCTTTCCACACACCTCATCTAACCTACCAATTTACCCCCAAAATTCTTACATTGTTATTCTCGAGCTAATGTACTTCCTTTATAAAGATTAAGCATCTAGGTTCAAGCCTACTATTTATTAACCGCCATGTACTACCACCAAAGTACCCCATATAGATTATACATATATGGTCCACCCTACATAGAGGGCACTCTAAAATTCCCTATTCACCCACCGACAACCTATTTATTCTCAAGGAATCTATTCCACTTATGCTTCTTTAACTCAATGGAACCAGTCTATAAAGAAAGAATAGAAATTTGACAAGTGTCCAAAATAAGACCAATCCCAAACTCAACCTCCAAATTGGAAAGACACCATGAGGGTCATCAGAAAAGACCCCAATAAATTCTTTCATCACCAAAACCTAATTCAAAGAAAGACCTTCCAAGTTAGAACCTTTAACCCTGACCAAATGGTAAAGAAACCCCTTGTACACCAATCTCCGAGTTCTAAGATATAATGTCACCTTTCCCTTAATAGTTAGGGAATGAAGTCATCCCTCGATTCCATAACTGACTCACTATAGAATCTAAGGACAACCTTATGGATCCGACAATATAATAATACATAACATGAGTATAATCAATCCATCCCCAAATGACATTAAAATCCACCATATCTAAGTCAAACCAATCCACCAAGACCAATAGATACCACATACCCCTATAGACTCTTTTAGTAATTACAGAGTCACCTACTGCAGTAGAAACAAAAATAAAAGAATCCAAAACAACCATGGGACCAAAACCAAAATACACAACCACAAATGGGGTCACAAAAGAGAGGGACCCCAAACCAAGAAAACCATACACACATCATTGAAAAAAATGTTTTAAACATACTAGTGTCATCATCAGAAGATGTCTCAGACTTTTGAGGAATAGTGAAGTTATTTAGACAATCTCGACCAATGTCAAAGCTAGAAAAAACTCCCCTTGGTACAAGAGATAGAAAAGTGGTAATCAGTGTCCTATTTGCCCAAGCGGCAATTATTATGGGACACTTTCATTGCATATGATCCAATTGACCAAAATTAAAATAATAATTCCTCCGTTCTTTGCAACAACCACGGTCCGATTGACCATAAAATCTATAAGAAAGATAGGATGGTGCGGATTGGTCCCCATCGTCCTGAGGTTGCGTACCTTGTGCCCTAGAAGTAATTCCAATCTTAAAATACTTGTCTCCCAATAGCTTTGGGTAGGGAGCATTATCCATAGAGCAGGATTTAGAACCCACCCAATTCTTCTTCTTGGACCGCTTACCACATAATATTGGCTTCTCTATTTTCTAAAAAATCGAGACCTCTTACCTTTTCTATTACCCAACCTTGCCTTATTCTCCCCTATACTAAAAGGATCAACCGGCATGACAGAGTTGTAACTATCTGGGTCAATAGAGTAATAGAGTGACAGAACACCGCATTATTAACCTCTTCTTGAGGTACCTAACAATGAGTTCCACTTTTCAAAATAGGGTCAGTGGAGACCAGTGGGACTCCAAGGGGAAAACCAAAAGTTGCAACCCTTGATTGAGTTTACGCCCCATGAGTTGGGCTATATCTATCCATGTCTTCCTCAAGTGGGATGGGTGATTTTCCATGAACTTTGGATCATTGAGAGGTCATAATTTGAATAATTAACCAAAAGAAGATTGAGGGAAGAGTTCAAGACCTTAGACTCCATAGCCTGAAAGTAAAACAACAAAAAAGTGGAACATTCCTAAATGCCTCATTGCCTTTTGATTATAAGTGTGGTGCATGACATACCCATAAGTAATACTCTACTCGACAAGTATTTGTGGACACACCATGACACCAAAACCTAGGCTCTGTACCAACTTAACATGACCTGAATTGATGACTTATTGTAATAGGAAATTTCAAGTCCAATCGGGATTAGAGACCACCCTCGATACCCAACCCAACCAACCAAAACATATACGTTGAATTCGATGAACTTCAAACACATAACAAGATTGTGTGATTACCATATAATGACTTTGGAATAAGCCTATATCTGAGGCCAAACCAACCAAGTTGATCCGTCTAATAATTAAAACCACTAACCATACTAAAACTATGAACCAAAAACCAATAATAACTCAATATATATATATAACATGATCAATCCATACCCATGTCCACAGTTATCCATACAAAGCCTCTAAAGCAAAACCAAAGGGTATCTAGTTGGGACATGCCCCCGACCATTGCCAAAAACTAATTTTATAAAAAGAGAAATATATGTAAATTAATCCATGAATTAAAATAGAGGCCTTTTGAACTATGGAAGCTCACCACTTCAATCCAACACTGACTGTTCTAAAATTCAATCAATGAGCTAGAGAAGTAGTATCGCCAGTTCCTGCATCGCATGGGGATACAGCTGGCCAAAGATGGGCTAGCAGGTGAATGCTAGCATGCACTCATGATACGAAGAAAATAATGTAAACCTTTAAAACAAAGTAATCCAACCATATACATTCACAACTGTAACACCCCGCATTTTTGGGTAAGATTTTGAAATATTCCTACGTGTGTAAGCTCTCATTAAAAGATTTAGAGATGAATATATATGTCATGGTCATTTACCTAGTGTATTAAGTGCTATAAAGGTGAAAAATATTCATAGAAAGTACTTAGATGAAACTCGAGTTGAGAACACTTGTATCGATTGTGTTTTTGTATTTGATCCTGCAAGGTTTAACTTTAAATGATTTTATCTCCTAGAATATAAGGATTTAGGTGTCCTTCTATATATCAAATGAAAGATATTCTAGTCTTAATTTGACACAACTTGTTTTACCTTAATCCCATATCGCAATAGAAAGTTATGCTCATTTTATTTCAAAGTGTTTGTCTATCAACAAGGTGACAGGCCGTCAACTAAGTGATGACCTATAAACCTCGTCATCATCCTTAACCAGAATGTGACCAAATCTAGCTACAAGGTGGTGAATTAAAGTGATAAGCCATCAACAAAGTGACGAGCTACGAACCTCATCTTCAGCCTTAACCAGATCATTAAGAAAAGATGATGACTAAGTTGATAATCCATCAACTATTTGACAACCTATTAACTAAGTAATCAACCTTAACAAGTAAGTGTCCAAGTCCATATATAGGTTTATGACTAAGTGTATAAGCCATCAACTAGTTGATAAGTTATCAACTAAATCATCAATTGAAAAATTCTACAAATTTTTATTTAGTTTCCCTATGGTTAATTTGGTATTTTCCTCATCTCAAACCCTACCTCCAATAACAAAAATCACTATAAATGAGAGTTTCACATCATTAGTTAGTTTTTAATATTTACTCTCCTCTCCATTCTCAAGAGAAAAGAAATTAGGGTTTCTTCCTAATAATAAGAAATTCAAGCTTTTTTTCCCCAATAACTCAAGAATTCAAGTCCAAATTTTAAGCTTTCATCAAGAAATCAGGAAATTCAGGTATGTGGGGTATTGATCAATAGGTCCCTTTCATCCATTGAGCCCAAGAAACCCTCTTTTTTGTTCAAGAATAAATTTTATTATAATTTAAATTTAGGATCAATATCAAAGTGAATTATTAAATTCATCTATGTTTCTTCATTATTTTACATTCAAGCTATGCTAATTATTTTACTCCATGAGAATCATGCTCCTACATGCTTGAAGTTCCAAAACCCTATGTGATGCTCAGTCAATATCATGTCAAATTCCTAAATAATGCTTTAAAATGTATAAACATTATATTTTCCCAAGGTTAACTTATTCCTATGTTTACATTCATGAAATTTATCAGAATATATAATATCTCTTATTTTGGGTCTTTTGATTATGACCTTATGTCACTATTTTAGGTGTTTTTATCGAATTCTGTAATCCTTTAGTGTTGTCAAGTTATGGACACTTGATACCTATATGTTTAATCACGTTTATGAATTTTCAAGTAATGAGTTAGTCAACCCATGATTTTATTATTAAACTTAGTTTTTGACGATCATGTCGTGCACTAAGAGTTTACATGTTTATGATTACTTTATACTCTGTATGCACTGATGTTTTCAAAAGACCATGCCATGAGCTTATTAGCATCAATGCATACACCAGCTAGTATTTTTGTGTCTTTAAGTTGGTAGTAGGATTTAGCACCAAGCGAACCCAAGGATGGAGGCTCACCAAATAGTAGAGGGTGAATCCCTAGTCCGATAGGAAATTATCCTTGTGGATCCACATTGTCAGCTAGTGTTAGTACCCGTGATAAGGTACTGACACCCTTCCAACTAGGGTTACAGATTGGACCCCGATTAGTTTGGCTTGGGGCATGTCGGTTATATGATAGCTCCCATAGTTTTAGTTCAGTTTAGTATTCAGAATATGTCAGTTCAGGTTTGCGTGACAAAGTGTACAAATATCACATATTCAGCTATTTAGTTTTATTGATTATTTCAAAATACATTTATGCTTGGTCTTGCACTCATTTTACTTGCTCATATTTTCATGCTCAATATTCATATATGATCCTCAATAAAACTTTACAGCATATCTAGCTTTACATGAGATTTACATGCAACATTCATGTTACCGCTTCCAATATTAAAGAATTATTTTAAGCTCATGATTTGTAAATCTCACTATGACATAGTTTTTACGAATAAACATGTTTTAAATACATGTTTCAAAAAATAACTTATGTCATTAGTATTAAAGAATGTTTTAAATATTTTCATGATTTAGTATATGTATCCATATATTAAGTACATTCCGACTTACTGACCACATATATATGTTTGTGGCTACATTCCTTCATAATATAGGTACCAGATGTAGTTCTCACACCAGGGTCAGACAGTTCTCAATAGTCAGCCAATAGGTGATGAGTTCCCTAATTTTGGGGACTCCAATCCATTACAGTTCATGCGTTGTATTTTGATTATTCATATGTATTGATTAGTGGTAGTTTGAGGCATGTCCCAACTATCTACAGTCAGTATAGTAGATACTTCATATATGGCTAGTCAGAGTCACTTACGTAATTCAAGTTCTTTCTTTAGTTTTATCATGTTGTAAACTTTATTGGTATTACATTAATTCAAACATTCTCATGATCCTATTTTCGCTTAGTAAATTTAGTTTTTATATAATTTAAATCAATTTCTCAAATGGTATACTAGTACATGGGTTAGCTTGGGATCACTTATGGTTCTAAGTACCGTATTATGACTAGGTGGTAGTCTTAGGTCATGAAAAACATGGTATCAGAGCATAAGGATCAAGTATCCTAAGATGTCTATGAATCTGTATCTAGTAGAGTCTTACAGAATGGTACATAGATTTCTGTACTTTTCTTTGAGAAGCTATAAGGCATTTAAGAAATGTCTCCCTTCTATAATATCTTAGATCGTACTATAAAGATGTTATCCATGAAACATATGCATATTTTTATCTTGCTCCATCCACGCCAACTCTGTCTTATGATTGGATTAACAGAAATAGTCAAGCTTAAATTCCTACAGATAGAGTTTTCTTAGACAGTCTCCACAAATAATTATGGGATTACATGTGGGCTTAGAAAAGGTTCCATCAGTAAATTTAAGTTCCAAAGTTTAAAAGTGTTCGTTCTTATTAACAAAAATCATGCACTAAGAGAAAGTCAGTTGTTACTTCAGATCCCTTCTCAGAATCCTATAATAGCATATGACCTGGGGTTAGAAGTATAAATCTAGAAGTTTAACAACAGTAAAGTAGGGATAATTTTTATCTAGATTTAGTAGATCATGTATCTATGGAGACATAAAGGTGTTGTGTAGTTTATTTAATCACACCTTGAGAGAGATTTATCAGTTAGGGGAGACTTAGAGTATGTTAATTCTTTAATCAGGATGGAGATTAGGTAGCAACAATAATGATAGAAGAGTTTTTTAAGGTTGAGTATGTTCATAAAATTTTGAATAGATTAGTGTTTCGTGATTCCTATCTAGTAGTAATAAGTGGATAATAGTGTATAAAAAGTTTTGTGGATATCCATATTAGGCGTTAGATCTAAATTTGAATCTTGGATGATTAAGTAAACAAAAAGCAGAGTTTGAAATTCAAGATAGTATGAACTCTAGGTATGGTGATACTCCCAAAGACTCTAAGTTAGTAAGTGTTTAAGTTATTATATGATGACTATTGGCGGCTATAGAAAGTAAAGAGTTTTATCCCATAAGAATGTACTAGCAGTGGGTTTTACACTCTCAGGTATAGTCTTTCAGGGTGAGTTTATTATTGATATGTATTTTTATATCCCTGACTCTAGAGTAAAGTGGTTGCAATTCAATTTAGACTTTATTAAAGGGGCCCATAGACATAAAAAGATGACTTAAAATTAAGAGTGAGATGATAGAATAAGAAACCAAGTCAGGCCCTTAGATTTTAGTAGTGATGCCAGTGTGTTGTAGAACAAAACTAGGGTGGAAGATACCTGGCCCATTCATATCTCAGTGTAGATCTTTGTACTTCAGTCATCATGACATCTATGCATGCCTTACACGTCAGCTCCATAATAATAGTTCATGTTTATTCACTTATATTGAATTATCTGCACTCCTCATTTCTAGTATAAGGATTTCTAGCTCACTAAGCAGTACAAATCATATTTATGAATTTACGAACTCCAAAATCAGGTCATCCAACTCATGACTCGTGTACACATGCTTTACAATATGCTCAGTTCCTATAACTCAAGGTGTCACATTAATGTCCAGTGAAAATTTGCATTATGTCATGTACGTCCTCAGTTCACATCTCCTTAATGAATCTATATGGTGGATACTCTATTCCTCAGGCCTCAAATTAAGTTTCCAAGGTATGCATAGTATTCTTTCATGCTTCAGGTCCTTATGTTATAACCTTTTAATGACCTCTTATTGATGTTAAGTTAGTGGTGATGAATAATTTTTTAGATGGGAGAGAGTAAATAAGTCTTATTACGGAACGATTATGGTATGATTATTTAGTCCAATGCTCTAAGTATGAAGGAAGATTGAGGTTGAATTTAGTTATTGAAGTGGTAAGAGGAATTATTCTTGAGATGAAAAATGTGAAACACGAATGGAGAGTTGAATTCATAGTTTATCCTAATACTATGAAGTTATGTGTTGCATTTTGTAAGTTCAAGTTAGACTTGAACATGGCGAGAGTATGTAGTTCAACTAAGACTTTGGCTAAAGTAGTTATATGTACCCATGTGAAAATTATAAGTTGAATCAAATAAGCAAGGTATTAAAGGGGAAAAGTATAGTTGAGGGAGTTTTTAATAAGTGTGGCTAATCTTAAAAGTTAGCAGTTGCTTTGTCTAAGGCCTAGTAATTCTTTCTTAGCTTATGTTTTATAGGCCTATGTTCCATGTTGCAGAGTAATAGCCATATTAAGATTCCTTTTTGAGCTACCTTATTTAGATTATGCCCTAGAATTCTTTGCTCCCTAATGTTATTTGTACTTCTTAGAAAGAGTGTTAAAGAAATACTCCAATTGAGTATAATCTTTTAGAATGAGTTACTCCGTATATCCAGCAATTCAGTTTAGCAATCAGAAAGATAAACTCTTGTATATTTCCATCTTTCTATCTCGTCTTACTATATAAAGGTTCATGAGTATGGCTATTCCATGAGGTAATTCATTCATGTCAATGCAAGTTATGAATTCTTTTCAATCCATGCATCATGTCTCCGATTAAGATATGTAGTCATGATTCAGCTCATAAGTGTTCAGTGCATGATCTTAGTTTTCCAAGTATTCAAGCTCAGACATTGTAATACCCCTTTTAAGACCTAAGTCTCGTGATATCATGATTCGTGCTTTTATAATGTACTTGGCGATGCCATGAAACCCTTTTTCCTTGATTCCAATATGTTCTCTTTTGAGGATAATTTCTAATGAGAAGTTAAATACTTGATACCATCTAAAGTATCTCTTAGAATTTTATTGCATTATTTATCACTTCACAGTTCTATATGTATGATTATATCATGAATATTTGAAGTGAGTTCTAAACTCTCAGCATGAATCAGCTCCTTATAGTCAATAAAGTCAAGTCAGCTAGAAATCAATTTCATAATAAAAGTTATAATATTTTAGCTCATTTATATCATTCATTACCATACATTTCATGTATTAATTATTCCATAATTCTAAGACTTTAACAAGTTCCTATCCATCATTCGAGGACGAATTATTCCAAGGGGGATATAATGTAACACCCTACATTTTTGGCCAAGACTTTGAACCGTCGTTCCAATCTGTGTAGGATCTCTTCAAAATATTTGGGGATGTATATATTTTTCATTATCATTTACCTAGTGTTTTAAGTGCTATCGAGGTGAAAAATGTTCATAGGAAGAACGTAGAGAAAAGTTGAGCTGAGAACACTTGTATGGATTGAGTTTTTGTAATTGATCCAACAAGGGTCAACTTTAAATGAGTTTATATCCTATAATACAAATATTAAGGTTCCCAACTATATATAAAATGAAATAGATTTTAGTCTTCTTTCAAACACAACTGGTTTCACTTTAATCCGATATTGGAGTAGAAAGTTATGCTCATTTTACTTCAATTTTACAGATTATTTCAGACCACTTTTATGCTTCGTCTTGCATTCATTTTACACTATCCTCAGTACAACTTTACACCATATCCAGCTTTATAAGAGATTTACATACAAATTCATGTTACTGTTTCCCAGCTTAAAGAATTGTTTTCAGCTTATGATATATAAAACTCACTATGACTTACAGTTTTCATGTATAAACATATTTGAGCAAATAACTTATGTCCTTAGTTTTAAACATGTTTTAAATATTTCCATGATTTAGTGCATGTATCCATATACTTAGTACATTCCAACTTACTAACCACATATATGCATTTATGTTTATATCCCTTCACAATGTAGGTACTAGATACAGTCCCTACACAAGGGTCAGATAATTCTTAGCATTCAACCAATGGGTGATTAGTTCCCTTATTTCGAAGACACCAGTCCATTGCATTTCATGTGTTGTAGTTTGATTATTCATATGTATTGATTGTAGGTATTTAGACTCATGTTCCAGCTATCTATAGTCAGTATAGTAGAGGCTTCATAGATGGTTAGTCAGAGTCATTCATGTAATTCAAGTTCTTTCTTCCATTTCCTCATGTTTTAAAATTTATTACATTAATTCAGACTTTCTCATGATCATGTTTTCGCTCAGTAAATTTAGTTTTCATACAATTTAAATCATTTCGTCAAATAGTATGCCAGTACATGGGTTAACTTGGGATCACTTGTGGTTCTACACACTGTGTTACAAGTAGGTGGTAGTTTCGGGTCGTGACAACAACTATACATACACATATATATGACCATGTCGGAAAAGGAAATTGGGTTTAGCATGCCTTTAAAACCATTAACCTGGGTATGTGTAGCTTAACTATCTTAGACAAACCCAGGGCTATATGGGTCCAGTGTCATTCCCTGGGTGGGTCTCAATATGTATAGCCACACGAACTAGAGATACCATAGGAGTAGGGGATTCCCGTGTACCCTTCGCTCTCCATAATACATATATATAAGTGTTAGGATATTCCCATGTACCCCTCAAGAATAGGGTCACCATGCCCAATCCTCATGTCGGCAAACATGAGTTTCCATTGTTCGTCCATTGGACTCAAACCTTCACGGTTAGCTATCACACCCCGACATTATTGCCGAATTAAAACAATTACCATCCTAGCAAACCATTACTCCATTTATTTTTAACCAAGGCTATAAGTAGTGGTATCGTCATACCGACTATGACTTGCAAGCAATGCCCTTATCCAACCATAAGGAATTCCCATGTACCCCATTGGTTACATTATTTAGTTTACATGGGGTATTCCTATGTACCTTGCAAGTAAATCATTTTAAGCTTACTTAGGGGATTTCCATGTACCCCACAAGTATTTCATTACTAAGATTTTCTAGGGGGATTCCCTTGTACCCCACAAGATATTAAACATTTAAACCAATTCCATTATTTTGTTCACTTAGGGATTCTCGTGTACCCCGCAAGGTTTTCATTCAAATCAATTTCATAGCCATCAAGGCTTTAACATTTAACCACTCCAAACAATTCATATCATTTAAAGCCATTCAAAAACCTTTAAACCATTTTTACGATTCAAACCATTTAGACCATGGAAAGCTATCCAAATTCATTTAGGGTTCCATTACACAACCATACCATGCAATAGTTCTAATGAAAGTTAAACAATAAAGTAAAAACATTCTCTTAGTCATTTTATCAAACATATGGAGGGAATACCTTTACCAAGATCAAAACCCAAGAATAAACCATCAAAATAAGAGTTACCCATGACCCATTTGTTAAAACACAACCAATAAGCACTACATGTGTAAACCATCACCAAAAACACGTGAAAATACAATTTAAAACCAATGTTCTACAATATGCATCAAAACCCTCAACATATATTTTCAAAACAACTATTTAATATTCATAAGTCAATGTATAAAACACATCACATCTTGCCTTTAGTCAGAACAAAAAATGAGAGAAAGAGTGCATGCCTTATACAAAAAGATTCCGGAGAGAAACTTGACTCTTGAGCCCTTTGAAGAACACTTGAAGAAACCCTAGCCTCCAATCTCCAAGAGTGAGTTTGAGTGAGTACTTGGAAGTGTTTCTATTCTTCAAAGTCTGGTATGACATACCTCCAATGGTTATATAATGTGGGGATATAAGGGTTTGAGGTGGCAAATATCTGGACTATCCTCAGGTTAAAAGTTGAAAACCAAGTCCCAGGAGGGTATAACCCAACCCCCTAAGCCATATCCTAGGGTAGAAGTAGTACCCCAACTCATACCCTAGACCATACCATTGTCTCCTATACTAACAATTATATGACCACCTAGGTCTAATTCAAATCTTAGGGTAACAAATGTATCTACAAATTGTATCTTAGACAGATTCAACTAGACTAGTCCACATACATTATACGACTTGGCATCATCCACCTTGTATCCTTCCATACGACTTATATGATGTTGAGTCATACCTTGGGTAGAATCCAACCCAAAAAAATACTACCTAATATATAATAAAGGCATCCCAAATAGTATTTGGCGTATGATTGGTACCCATGAGTTTTACCATGGACAGAATGTCCAAAACCCATGAATTTTTTCAAAGGCCGAGGATCAAGGTGTTTTACTTAGTGGCTTGACTTGGCTATGATTATGAGTTCCTAACTAAGAGCCGTGAGGATAGGGTATGAGTGGTAAGGTTAAGTTGTACATTGTCCAATGTCAAATTCCCTTGGTTTCTATCATGGGTATGACTAAACCATACCAGTCGTATAGTTTGGTCATGAGTGGTAGTTAGGGGTCATATGTTTGATAGTATATTGGTGTCTAACTCACTACTTTGGTGATGACTCTATGGTACGAGTCGTAAGTTATGGTAATAAGTCATGGGGTCAACTCATAACCACCTGTGGTAATTTTATAGTTTTAAGTTGGGGGAATTTTTACATTTCCACTGTGTAACTCCCTTTGATACCATGACATGAAACATATTTTAGGGCTTCATTAACCTACTAAATCAAACACGCTTAAAAATCTCTCTTAAGAAAAAAGATAAGGTTTCTTTAAGATAATCAATTAAGACTTTAAAGAGTGGTTTCTCTTCATATTCCTTGGTCTATAAAGAATGTTGCTCCTCTCTCATTGTTATTTTACAAAGAGAATGTGTTTTAAGGTATGAATTTCATGATATTGTTGAGGTTTTAAATAATGGTTGGGATTTTTGGATGTTCATGGTTGAATAATATTTCTCATGGTTTAGTGATGTCTCTTTCACGCTTTTAATATGATTTTGACATTGTGGAATGCATGTTTTTGGTAAATGGATTTAGGGGTACTTTTGATTCCTCCACAATTTTCTTGGTTATGATTTTGAAACACATCTACCCTCAATCTGTTTGTTAAAATGCCATTGAGAATGATTTATTCAAATGGTATGACTATTCTTAAAATCCTTGCATTTCATAAAAAGTAATGAACTTAAATTGGTTAGATTTTTTTAAATGGTTTGGAAAGGCCACAATGGCCACAGTTTTGTTTTGATTGGAATGTTTTTGATCAACTTATTTTAATATTTTTGGTATGGCATAAAAAGATAGACTTGCAAACTCTAATTTTGGTATGGTGATACCGACGAATGATGCCTAAACAAAAGATTCCTTGGTAAGTGGTTGGAATGTCCAATAGGTTTTAATATTGGCTTAAAGATGGTTGTGTTACCAATGCCTTGAAAGTTGTTGGTCCAGGGGGCACCAATACTAGAAACTCACATTTGTTGATATGAGGCTTGGTCATGGTGACTGTGTGCATAATGTCACACTTATATTTTGGGATATGTATAAGAAATCTCAGGTTTTCACTGGTTTGTGCGGCTAACATGCATCGAGGCCCTTTCAGAAAGAAGAGTTGAACCCATATAGCCCATGGGTGAAAATTTAGGATGGCATAGCTACACAACCCAGGTAAAGTTTGTAAATACATGCTAAACCCAGTTCCCTATCCTGATATGATTTATATATATGTATATGTATAATTGAATATTGTTATTTGATTTGGTTTTGAGCAGTGGAATTATTTTATCTTAATCCCTGAGTATCTGATAGCATTCCCTTCTTTAACCATCTTTGGGTGATGTATCCCCACGCGATTTAGAAACCAGAAACACTACTATTCCTCTTTCTCAGTGACTTGGATTTGGGGATAGCTTTGAGTCAGACTGAAGTGGTGAGCTTCCATACTCTGGAAGGCTCCATTTCATGATATGGACTTCTTTTATTTTTGTTATTTCCTTGGTTTAGTTTTAGATATGATCAAGGGCATGTCCTAATTGGATGTTACATGATTCTAGTTAGAGTCTTTGTCAGACAACTATGGGCATGAATGATATCGATATTGGTGTCAACCTTGGTATTTGAATTGGCATGGGATTGGCACCAGTTAGATATTTAATTGAGGTTGTTTGATTATAAATATAGGCTTTGCTTAATGTCTTCGAATTATTATTGGCTTATTTTATTATATGTTTGAAATTCATCCAGCATAGAGTGCAGGGTGGTTATAGTAGGGTAATAGGGGTGATCTCTGATCCTGGTTAGACCTGAGATGACCGACACGACTAAGACCTAATTTAGGTAATTTCAAATTTTTGGAAACCCATGTCCCCTATTCCAACAATTTAAATAATGTTCCAATTCAGTTCCTAAAATAACAATTTATAGCTTGAATAATCCAAAACATGAGACAAGTAATTTAATCAATAATAATTAAAACTCCTCATACCATTTTTAAAACCCATAATTTAAATCATACAAAAATTCATTAAATTCATACCACAATGTAAAACTAAAGTTTAGGGAAAAGAAATATGTCTAAAAATTGTAAGACCCCGCAAAATCATAAGCTCAACTCAACCTTTTCAGCTTACTAAGCGGTCCCAGACTTGGAAAATTTTAGCTAAGTATCTAGACTTAGTATTATTTTGGCCTTCATAAGTTGGAAACTCTATTTCACGAATAGTATAACATTAAAGTATCAATCTTTAGATTGATTCATGATCAGGATTGTCAGTTGGTGTTCCTGGAAAAGTTTTGAATTTTTTTGAGCTCGTTTGACATATTTCTGGGAACGCAAAATAGTGTATCAATGCAATCTTGATGCGATGCATTGTCCATTGCATCGATCAATATTTTTCTTGGCTCTCTATGACAATTTTTAGTCAACCGATGTAGACTCAACACGATGAATTGGATATTGCATTGATGCCAATAATGTGGTGCGGCATCCTACGCATTAATAATCCAATTTTCAATAATTAAAAAGCCACAACCTCAGGGGTATTAGGGTCTTTTTTCCACCCCTATTCATCCCTAAAACATGAGATTTATCCCTTATTGAAAAAAATATACTTACTTTCTCTCAAATTTCTCCAGAACAAGAACCCTAGGTAACTTAATTTCAAGGCCAAGGCTCAAGATTTCCACCATTGTTCTTTAGGAATTTATCAACCAAGGTATGTCAAGTGTTCATACAAAGGTTCCTTCCACCCTTGGAGTCCAAGAAACTCTTTTAAACTTTAAGTAGCTTGATTTCATACTTTCTATGATTTGGATTCAAGTGTATTCATGATTATAATATTGATTGGATTTCTATTCCATGATTAAGTGCAAGATTTATGCAAAAACTACTATTATGTTTGTAGTATCATATAAACTCATGTTAAAACCTTGAATTTGTGATGCTCATGTGTTGATTAGTACTATGTCCATATACAATGCCTTCCAAGTGTTTGATGAGTTGTTCATTAGAATTAAATAATTAAATTATATCATACTAGCATGTATTCAAGTTCCTATCATGCAAGTGTTTGATGGAATGTCCCAATGAATGAATGATGATCAAGCAGTTATTTATCATGTTTCAAGATTGTGCCATGTCTTATAATTTATGCTATCGAGTCTTGGGAGTATTTAATACATGATAATTTAGCTTATTACCTAGAGCTATGGTCAGTCTCAGGATAGTATTAGTCATGTCACGATCAGTAGTACTCTTCATCAGTTATAGAACACAAGAAAAACTCAGTAGGCTCAGCATTAATGTATTCCAGTTTAGTATTTATTTTAGGCCTCAGTAAATTCGGCCAGTTAACAAAATTTAGTAGTATTCTATCAGTCAATGAAACTCAGTGAACTTAGTTTAGTTCAGTTAGACAGTATAATTAGTTACAGTTCAGTCAATCCTAGTATGAACTAGGAATCAGTTTAGTGCTTATTTAGATGAGAGTAGGATTCAACATCGAGTTAACCCAGGGATGGGGGCATTCCTGTCAGCAGAGGACTTGACCCTTAGTAGAAATCCCTATGTTACAGAACTATGTAGCTAGCGTAGGTTGAGATATCTTCCTGTTAGACTTGGGGATATATTGTAAGACCCCATAAAATTTTCTCATACTCTAAGCCTTATAGACTGTTCAGTGAAGTGTAAATTCTGCCTTGAAAGATTGAGAAGTGTCTTCCAAAGTGAGAAATATTTTGAACCGTGCAGAATATTCCTAATATCGACTTTTTTCCATGTAGAGAACTGAATAAGCTTTTTGTCTATACCAAATTCACCCAAATCCGATACTCGGGCAAAGAGTTAGAGCCATTTTAGTAAGACGGTGTGCCACTTGGCACTTTAGCGTGTTGTGAAGCTAGCCAAAATAGCAATCGTCAAAATCCAGTGAGCCTTCGAGATTATGGCGCGTCGCATCAAGACTTAATTTCAGAATTGTCAATCTCTAGTGCACTAACGCAATTCCACCTTGTCGCAGTGCCTTTCTATTTCGTAACCAAGGTGGCAACGCAATTTCCACCACGTCGCGCCATCAAGCAGTTTCCTTATTATCTAATTTCAAGTGAGCTGGTGCAATTATGGCATGTTGCGCCAGTATGTAAAATTGGGATTTCTCAGTTTAATTCCAAGGGCGAAAAGGGTCTTTTCCCAACCCCTATATATACTCATTAACACAGGATTTGGCCTCATTTCACCCAAAACATCATTGTTTTCTCTCAATTCTTTTCAAGAACAAGAGCTAGAGTTTTTATAAAATCAAAACACTTCCTTCTTCTTCAAGGGAAATCAAGAATCTCTCCAAGGGCTTTTAAGAAAGAGTTCTTCTAAGGTATATAGATGTTAAGTCTTGGGTCCCTTTCATCCAAAAAGCTCAAGAACCCTTTCTCTAAATTTCAAAGTTTATATATTTATGAGTTTTCATGACTCATGTGAGTTGAAATTGATGTTCATACTATTATTTAGTTGTGATTCATGTTTGTTTACAAGGTTTTCAATCTTTGACCCTATTATGTGGTATTCATGTGTTGTTCATGATAAACCCTCATCAAGTTTCTTGTTAAGTGGTGTGTTCATGCCAATTAAGTGTAGAAATTGCTGAATAAGCAAAGCCTGCTTCCTATATGCTCGATAAAATGCTTATGTGAGTGAATTAGATCTATTACAGTGTGTTGATTAGAAATCTCCAATTGTGTGTAAGCCCATGCATGCCAAGTGTTTGTTGAAAAGCCTTAGTAAATGAATTGTGGCATGATAGCATAAAATTCCCCAATTTTGTGCTCTTTGATACATGCTAAGACTTAAATACATGCAAAGTGTTTGATGAATGAATTGTAACATGATAGCATGAACTTCCCCAATTATGTGTTCTCCGATTCATGCCAAGACTTAAATATGTGCGAAGAGCTTGATGCAAGGCCTTGTTGAATGGAGTATGATCCGATAGCATGTCTCCCTATACTATCACATGTTTATGATTCCTAAATGCTTGAAGTGATTCCTTATTGATTGTGATGGTCAATGATTGTCCATGGTCTTGATTATTTAAGAATGGTTATGTTTTACTTTTATGTTATCGAGTCTTGGGAGAATTTATACCTGATAATTTAGCTGCAGTCTAGAGCCCATGTCAGTTTTCACGATAATCTCAATCATGACATGATTCTCAAAACTCCGTGAGTTATTAAACTCTATACAGTCAGACAGATACAGAACTTAAGTAATCTCAGTAATCTCTGTAGTCTCAGTATTGCTAGTAATCTAGCCTCAGTTCTGTACTTAGCTAAGATCTAGTACTATTCAAGTGTTCAATTTAGTCCTCAGTAGTATTCGAGTAATCTATTCTGAGTTCAGTATCGTTCAGTTAGATTATGAGATTCAATAGTATTCCTTTAGATATAGAACCAAGTGAATTCAGCTTAACTCAGTCAAATCATTTGAGAAATATGATTAGTATCAAATTCAACTTAGTTTATGTTCAGTTAAAAATGAGTTTAGTCTTTCAGTTGGGTGTAGGAGCTAGCACCGAGTGAGGTCATGGATGAAAGATCCTCGTAAGAGAGGCAGAGTCGTTAAGAGAAATCCCTGAACTCCAGAATGTCATAGCAAGCGCACGATGCAGGAGACACTCGTCAGGAATGGCTATTCACCCATCAGATAGGCTTGACTATTATATTTCCTTAGGCTTGACTTCCTGCTAGGGTCACCCGTCAAATAGGCTTGACCAGAGAGGTATTTACCCGTGGTAAGGTATTGACACCCTTCCAGCTGGGGTTATAGGTTGGACCCCACCAGTTGAGATTCAGAGCATGTCGATTAAGTGACTAATTCCCACAGTTGCAGTTTCAATATCAATCTTTAGAAATTAGGACTATCAGATGCAGTCATCTATCTATGTAAGGAACTCAGATAAGTCCATTGATTTATGGACCACCTGTTAGATAGGCTTGGTCCTATATAAAGTTATTTATTATCAAATCTCAAGATCACCCATTAGATATGCTTGATCTCAGTCTCAGATTCAGTTGAGTAATCTAATTATTAGACCCTGAGATCACCCGTTAGATAGGCTTGATCTCAGTTTCAAATTCAGTTGAGTAATCTCATTATCAGACCCCGAGATCACCTATTAGATAGGCTTGATCTCAGTTTCAGATTCAGTTGAGTAATCTCATTATAAGGCCTCGAGATCACCCATCAAATAGGCTTGATCTCAGTCTTAGATTCAATTGAGTAATATCACTATCAAATCCCAAGATTAGCCGTCAGATAGGCTTGATCTTAGTCTCAAATTCAGTTGCGTATTCTTATTGTCAAATTTAGACATAATCTCATCTTATCATTGATAGTAGACTCCAGAATCATCTGCTAGAGAGGTTTGATCTTTAATATAGTCAGTTGAGAGTAGAAAACTCATAATTCAGTCATTGATATGAGTAGATTTAGTTAATCAGTTTCAGTATCATCAGCTTTCTAGATCACTCGCTAGATAAGATTGATCTCAACTCTAGTACTCATCTATCAGTATCAGATAATTTAGTTATTCAGTATCTCAGTCACTAGTAGTAAGTTTGGATGATAGTAAACCAGTATTCGAGTTTTAGTATTTTAAATCACGATAATTTTGGTTATGGTTTGTGCATTTATGTATGTTTTCTCATTCTGTACTCTCATGATTATGCAATCAAGTAATTATTCATGCACAAACCCTTGCATTTAGCCTTACCTCATCTTCATACTCGGTACATTCTCGTACTGACGCATTTATGCAATGGTGTTTTATTTTACACCATAAGTTCTGAGGCATGAGATTCAGAATACCTTAGTAGTTCAGTCCCAGCCAGCAGCAGTAGACGTAGCAGTGAGTCTTCTTTATTTGAGGATGATCTTGTTATCATTTTTGTATCATATTTTATTTATTTTCAGTAGACGGAGTTAGTTAGGGATATGTCATATCTACTTCATAGTTTAAACAGTTTAGCTACTTTTCAGATAGATGTATTAGTATTCAGTTTTCAATTTTAAGTATTTTTAGATGTTTTGATATCTGCAGACAGATCTTTTGATATCTATATTATGTAGTGTTCAGGTATAGATATCTGCAGAGGGTTGGCTTGTGGTCCTTCGAGATCATAAGTACAATATGACGTTCTGATTCTAAAAATTGGGTCATTATAAACTTGGTATCAGAGCCTTAGATTCAATAGTGTCCTAGGGAGTCTGGAAAGCCGTATCTAGTAGAGTCTTATGCATAGGTGTATTGCACCCGACATTTAGGTACAAGAGTCTATAACATGTTTTTAGGAGCATTTTCCCTTCTTTCAGTCATCATGTCGTGCGAGTGAGCATGAGCTTAAGTTGATCCTCAGTCTAATCCACCTATTTCTTCCATGTACAGAGTATACCTCCTTGCAGAGATAATTCCCATAGGGTTGATGACCAGCTACCTAAGCTAGTAGATCTTGATAATGAGAATGTGTCATATGCAGAGTTTTGGGAAGCTTTTCAGGTGCTAGCCCAAGCTGTGACTAATGTTCAAGGTAACCATTAGGATGTGGCCCCACCTCAGCAAGATGGGGGTTCAGCCATATCCAGAATTAGAGATTTTATGAGAATGAGTCCGCTAGAGTTCTATGGGTCACTAGTAGGTGAGGACCCATAACTTTATCTAGAGGAAGTGGGGAAGATTATCTAGATTATGCATGTTTTTTTGGAGGAATGTGTAGATTTAGCATCCTATAGGTTGAAGGATATTGCTCATAACTAGGTTGTAGTATGGAAGAAGGGTAGAGGGGAGGATGTATCTATCGTGACTTGGCAAGAGTTTCAGGGTGCCTTTTTAGATAAGTTTTTCCTACTAGAGGTAAGGGAAGATAAGGTAGAAAAGTTCATAAAACTAATGCGAGGCTCCATGACAGTGAAAAAGTATTGTCTTAAGTTTAACCAGTTAGGTAAGTATACTCCTGACTTAATAGGCAACCCTAGAGAAAGTATGATTAATTTTGTGACTGGTGCATCTGGGTTAGTGTTGAAAGTGGGTAGAAAAGCTATTCTTCACATAGATATGGACCTTGCTAGGCTGATGATACATGCACAGAATATTAAGGCAGATAAGATAAAAGAAAGAGAGAGTGTTATAAGAGAACCAGGACAGGTAGTCATGGTTTCTCTCAGGTAGGGTCCCAGGGTGGTAGTCGTTCTCAGTATAGTCAAAGATTTTTAGTCCCAACTCCATCCTCAGCTAGTGTACTCGCACCAAAGTTTAGGGATGTCGATTATGATTGGGTGTCATAGCCCAAAGCCCTGAGTAGTGCTAGTGGTGTTCGCACCAATCTATTTTGTGGAGACTGTGGCAAGAGCCACCTAGGTATGTGTAGAGTCAGTAGTGATGTGTGCTTTAGGTGTGTTGAGCCAGGCCACAGAATGCAAGAGTGTAGAGTACTAGCTGAGAGGGGTAGAGAGTTTCTTCAGCAGAGTGCCCCTTCCAGTGCCAATAGTGGTCAGCGTCAGAACAGTCTCTATGCGTTTCAGGCTCTCCATGATCAGGAAAGGTTCCCTGATATAGACACGGGTATGTTATGAGTCCTTCATCTTTGTGATATGTATTGTTAGACACTTTGCTCCCATTTTGAGATTATATGTCATCATAAGTCATGATTAGTTTTAAGTCTCAGTCGATCAATCATGACCCAGTTTGTAGGTGCCCTGTGCACTTCCCCAGTATTTTAGCAAGGTATTTGTAGAGGGACATAGAGTCCCAAGGGGGAGATACCCCATAATATTCGGTGCTCTCAAGTCCTTAGACTCATTCAGTTGCATATTTAGACTCTCCTTATGAAGTTAACATTAGTGATCATTGCATAGCCATTCATGCTTTCGAGAGTCAGTTCAGTCAGACATTCATACATTAATATGCACGTTCAGTAGAAAGAGTTTAGTTTTTTAGTGTCTTCAATCATGCAATCATGATATCAACTTAGTTATGCATCCATGCATCAGATATTCATGTACATTATGATAATTAACCTTATGAGTACCTTCAGTTGAGTATTCCATGCATCAGATATGCATGTCCTGTATGAGAGTTCAGAATATCAGTAGTTCTAGTTGCATAGTCATGTGTTAGATGCTCATTTTCCTTGAGTATGTTCATTCGATCATTATTCTTAGCCTATCAAGGGACATTCAAGGATGAATATTTCCAAGGGTAGATATTGTAAGACCCTACAAAATTATCTCGTAGTCTAAGCCTTAGAGCATGTTCAGTGAAGTGTAAATCCAGCCTTAAAAGATTTAGAAGTGTCTTCCCTAGTGAGAAATATTTAGAACCATGTATAATTTCCTTAATATTAACTTTTTGTCATGTAGAGAATTGAATAAGATTTTCATCAATACCATATTTGCCCAAATCTGACACTCAGGCAAAGAGTTAGACCCATTTTAGTGAGACAGTGTGCCACTTGGCACTTTAGCGCATCGCGGAGCCATCCAAAATGGCAATAGTCAAAATTAAGTGAGGCTCCGCTATTATTGCGCATTGTACCAAGTCCTAATTTCAGAATTTTCAATTTCCAATGTACCAACATGATTCCACCGCGTCGCGGTGCCTTTCCAGTTCGCAACCAAATTGGCAACGCGATTTTCACCACGTCGCGCCATCAAGTAGTTTCCCGATTTTCCAATCTCCAGTGAGCTGGAATGATTATGGCACGTCGGACCAGCATGTTGAATTAGGATTTCTCAATTTAATTCCAAGGGTAAAAAGGGTATTTTCCCAACCCCTATATATACTCATTAACACGGGATTTGGACTCATTTCATCCAAAATATCATTGTTTTCTCTCAATTCTCCTTATGAACAACAGCTAGGGTTAATACAAAATCAAAACCTTTTTTTTTTGTTCAAAAAAACTCAAGAATCTCTGTAAGGTCTTACAAGAAAGAGTTTCTCTAAGGTATGTAGATGTTAATTCTTGGGTCCCTTTTATCCAAGAAGCTCAAGAACCCTTTTTATAAATTCAAAGCTTGTATGTTTATGAGTTTTCATGATTTATGTGAGTTGAAATTGATGTTCATGTTATTATTGAGTTATGATTCATGTTTGTTTAAAAGGTTTCAAGGTTTGACCCTAGTATGTGGTATTCATGTGATGTTCATGATAAACCCTCTTCAAGTTGCTTGCTAAGTGGTGTGTTCATGTCAATTAAGTGTAGAAATTATTGAATAAGCAAAGCATGCTCCCCATATTTTTGATAAAATGCTTATGTGAATGAATTAGAGCTATTATAGCATGTTGAATAAAAGTTCCAAATTGTGTGTAAGCCCATGAATGCCAAGTGTATGTTGAAAAGCCTTAGTGAATGAATTGTGGCATGATATCATGAAATTCACCAATTTTGTACTCTTTGATACAGGCTAAGACTTTATTACATGCTAAGTGTTTGATGAATGAATTGTAACATGATAGCATAAAGTTTCCCAATTATGTGTTCTTCGGTACATGCCAAGACTTAAATATATGCGAAGTGCTTGATGCAAAGCCTTGTTGAATGGAATATGATCCGATAGCATGTCTCTCTTTACTCTCACATGTTTATGATTCCTAAATGCTTGAAGTGATGCCTTAGTGATTGTAATGGTGAATGATTGTCCAAGGTCTCGATTATTAAAGAATGGTTATGTTTTACTTTTATGTTATCGAGTCCTATGGGTATTTATACCCGACAATTTAGCTACAGTCTAGAGCCTATGTCAGTTTTCACGATAATCTCAGTCAATCCATGATTTTGAGAACTCAGTGAGTTATAGAACTCTGTACTCTCAGACAGATACAGAACTTAAGTAATCTCAATAATCTCTGTAGTCTCAGTATCTCTAGTAATCTAGACTTAGTTCTGTACTAAGCTCAGATCTAGTAGTATTCAAGTGTTTAGTTCAGTCCTTAATTTTATTCGAGTAATTTATTTTGAGCTTAGTGTCATTCAGTCAGATAACAAGATTCAGTATTATTCCATCAGATATGGAACCAAGTGAATTCATATTAACTCAGTTAGATCATTTGAGAAACATGATCAATATCAGATTTAGCTTAGTTTGTGGTCTGTTAAGATTCAATTCAGAGTCTTTCAGTTGGGAGTAGGATCTAGCACCGACCGAGGGAAGGAATGGTGGCTCCCCATCAGTGAGGCAGAGCGTTAGGTTCAATCCCTGAACTTTAGAACTGTGTAGCCAGTGCAGGATGCAGGAGTCATCCGTCAAGAAAGGCTAGTTACCCATCAGATAGCTTGACTATTATATTTCCTTAGGCTTGACTTCCTGCAAGGGTCACCCATCAGATAGGCTTGACCAGAGAGGTCTTTACTCATGGCATGGTATTGAAACCCTTCCAGCTGGGGTTACAAGTTGGACCTTACCAGTTGAGATTTGGGGTTTGTCAGTTAAGTGACGACTTCCCATAGTTACAGTTTCAGCATCAATCATTAAAAATCAGGATTGTTAGATATAATCAACTATCTCAGTAAGAAACTCAGATAGTTCCATTGATTCATATACCACCTATCAGATATGCTTGGTCCCATATAAAGTTATTCATTATCAGATCTCAAGGTCACCCGTCAGATAGGCTTGACCTCAATCTCAGATTCAGTTGAGTAATCTCACTATTAGACCCCAAGATCACCCATCAGATAGGATTGATCTCAGTCTCAGATTTATTTGAGTAATTTTATTTTCATACCCCTAGATCACCCATCAGATAGGCTTGATCTCAGTCTTAGATTCAGTTGAGTAATCTAATTATTAGGCCCCAAGATCACCCATCAAATAGGCTTGATCTCAGTCTTAGATTCAGTTGAGTAATCTCATTATCAAATCTCGAGATCACTAGTCAGATAGGCTTGATCTCAGTCTAAGATTTAGTTGAGTATTCTTGTAGTCAGATTCGGACATGATATTTTCTTATCATTGATAGTAGACTCTGGAATCATCCACAGAGTGGTTTGATCTCTGATGCAGTCAGTCCAGAGTAGAAAACTCAAAATTTAGTCATTGATATGAGTAGATTTTGTTAATTAGTTTCAGTATCATCAGTTTTCGAGATCACTCTCTAGATAAGACTGATCTCAACTCTAGTACTCAGTTATTAGTATCATATGATTCAGTTGTTCAGTATCTCAGGCATTACTAGTAATTTTTGATGATAGTAAACTAGTATCCGAGTTTCAGTATTTTGAGTTACGATGATTTCGGTTATGGTTTGTGCATTCATGAATGTGTTCTCATTCTATACTCTCATGATTATTCAGTTAAGTAATTTTTTATGCATAAGCCCTTGCATTTAGCTTTACCTCATCTTTATACTCGGTATATTCCCATACTGATGCATTTATGCTATGGTGTTTTACTTGACACCATAGGTTCAGATGCATGAGATACAGAGTACCCTTAGCAATTCAGTCCCAGCCAGTAGCAGTAGAAGTAACATTTGGTCTTATTTATTCGAGGATGATCCTTTTATCATTTTGTATCAGATTTTGTTTATTTTCAATAGATGGAGTTAGTTGGGGACATGTCCCATCAACTCCACAGTTCAGACAGTTTAGAGGCTTTTTCGAATAGATGTATCAGTATTCAATTTTTAATTTTGAGTATCTATATTATCCTGTGTTTAGGTACAAATATTAGTGTGGGGTTAGCTTGTGGTCCTTCAAGATCATGAGCACCGTTTGACATTCTGGTTCTAAAAAATTAGGTCGTTACAATACATCTCGCGCGAGTTTTCCTGCCAGCGAGGGTTGATGAAAGAGCTTTCTGTCAGAGAGGGTTAACTCACATCTTATCTTTACCCGTGGCACGGTACTGACAAGCTACCAAATAGGGTTACAAGTTAAACTCCAATTTATTTAGAAAGGGGAATATTGGATATATGATTACCTCCCATAGTTTCAATTTCAGTTCCAATCTCTGAATAGAACTCAGTTCAGTTTTACAGATTCAGGACTATCAGATACAGTCACTCAGTTCAATATGAAACTCGATTTAGTTCTGGAGGATCAAGACTGTTAGATATAGTCCCTTAGTTATCAGCTTCATAGTACCTGTAAACTCAGATATCAGTGAATAAGTAATTCAAAACTCAGTATCCAGTGTTATCTTGAACTCAGATTATAGTATATGTATTCATGCATGTACTCCCATTCAGTTATATTCAAGTCATTCAGTTAGTATTCTTCATGCATATGAACCCATGCATTTCAACTTACCTTACTTTGCATACCAATACATTCAAAGTATGTATGCATACCTTTATTTTGTACTATGATGTTTTATATTATAGGTTCAGACGCACAGGTTCTCGATCATACTTAGCAATTTAGATCTTCAGTAGTCAGAGTAAGTGGTGAGTCCTCTTAGTTCAAGTACATGATAATTATTTCTGTCATTCAGATTATTTTAGTAGTTTGGAGTTAGTTGGGGACTTGTCCCATCAAATCTATATTTTAGATAGTTTAGAGGCTTTTTCAGACTAGAGTATTTTCATACAGATGTATCACATTTGGTATTTGTTATACTGTAAGAAGTTTATTTCAGTACTAAACCTTATGGCAAGTTTCTGCCTAATTTTTTTCATATTAATGTACTATTATTCAGTTATTGCAGTAGGTACCAATCATGGGTTAGCTTGTGGTCCTTCAAGATTACGAGCACTGTGTAGCATCCGGGGTATAGAGTTCAGGCATTACAAACTTGGTATCAGAGCCTATGGTTCCACAGAGTCCTAGGATGTCTAAAAGTCGCATCTAGTTGAATTTTATGCATAGTTGTGTAACGTGCCACACTTAGGAAAAGGAGGCTACGAGGTATTTTAGGAAAAGTTTCCCTTCTTTCAGTATTTATGTCATGCAAGTGAGCATGAACTCCAGTTAAACTCCCTATCTAATCTAAATTTCTTTTCCTTTTAAAGAATATGCCTCCAAAGAGGACTAAGGGACGAGGAATGGGAGACCATCCAGAACCCTAACCCATCTAGCCAGATCCTCTGGATGAACACGCCTCCCACACTGAGTTTAGAGCATCTTTCACCACCCTAGCTCATTATATGACATCTCAGAATGAACGTCCAGCTATTGTTCCAGCCAACCTAGTGGCCAATACTGCTGCAGCTAAGATTTGGGATTTCATCCGAACGAACCCTCCTTCTTTTATTGGGTATAAGTCAGATGAGGACCCTTGGGAGTTTTTTAATTAGGTGAAGAAAGTTATAGATATTATGGGAGTGTCAGCTGTTGAGAGCATTGAGTTGGATGCATATCAGTTACAGGATGTGGCACACTCATGGTTTAAATAGTGGAAAGCAGAAAGGGCCACAGATGCAGGGCCCATAGAATGGAAAGAGTTTGCTGTTGCTTTTCTGGATAGGTTCTTTCCACTAAAGTTGAGGGAAACGAAGGTTTTGGAGTTTATAAATCTGAAGTAGGGCAACATGATGGTAAAAAAGTATTCTCTTATATTTTCCTAATTAGCCAAAAAGACTCCTCATGTTGTAGCAGATAGCCGATCTCAAATGAGTAAGTTTGTGTCTGGTATGTCTAATAGTGTAGTCAAAGAGTGTAGGACCATAATGTTGATTAAGGATATGGACATATACAGGATCATGGTCTATGCTTATCAAATAAAGGAGGCTAAGAATAAAGAGAAGAGGAGTGAGGACAAGAGAGTGAGAATAGGTAGTTTAAACTTTGCTTATCCTAAGTCAGAGGGTAGGAATCATTATCTGTCTTCAGTCAGTGCTCCTGTGTCAAAATTCAAAGATAGCAATAGAGATAGGGCGTCAGGCCCTAAACCTCAAGGTTGTGTTAGCAGTTCCCGAACCAATCTCCTTTGTCAGAAGTGTAGTAGAAACCACCAAGGTATCTACAGAGCTGGTAGTGATGTATGTTTCGGATATGGCAATTCAGGCCACAAGGTCAGATGGTGTCCTCAAGTGGGTTCTTAGAGTCACCATAATCGTCCCCCAGCTTAGTCCAGTCATCCGAATCAATAGGGTGCTGCATCCAGTGCCACCAGTGGGTAGCGCCCAAACAGAATCTACATACTTCAATTCCAATAGGATCAGGAGAGTTCTTTTGATGTGGTCACTGGTATGTTACAAGTTTATCATTTGTATGTTTATGCTTTGCTAGACCCAGTAGTTTCTTTGTTCTTTGTTACTCCTTATATAGATGTTGACTTTGGAGTTAGTTTCAAAATCCTAGAAGAGCCTTTCTCATCTCTACCCCAGTGGGTAATCTATCATTGCCCAATGGATATACAGAAACTGTCCAGTGATGGTATCTCAGAAAGTCACTTAAGTATACTTAGTCGAATTAAAGATGACCAATTTTGATGACATTCTCAGCATGGATTGTCTTTATTCCTTCTACGCCTCTGTCAACTACAAAAATAGAATTATCCAGTTTTATTTTCAAAATGAACCCATCCTTGAGTAGAGGGGTAGCAATTCAAGACTTAGGAGTCAACTTATTTCCTACCTTAGGGAAAGGAAAATGATTTCTGAGGGATATGTATACCATCTTATTCAAGTCCAAGAACCTTGTTCAGAAACCCCTAATCATGAATCAGTGTCAGTAGCATGTGAATTGCCAAATGTGTTTCCCAAAGAACTCCCCGGAGTTCTTCCCAAAAGGAAAATCAACTTCACAATAGACCTTCTTCCAGATACTAACCCCATATCTATTTTTCCATATAAAATGGCACCTATAGAATTTAGAGAATTAAAAAAACAGTTAAAGGATATCTTAGATAAGGGATTCATCAGACCCAGTGTGTCCTCATGGAGTGCCTTAGTTTTATTCATATAAAATAAAGATAGTTATCTTAGAATATGTGTTGATTACTGTCAGCTAAATAAAGTCATGATCAATAACAGGTATCTACTTCCCAAAATTGATGACTTGTTTGACTAACTTCAGGGTGCTAGTTACTTCTCCAAGATAGACCTCAGATTGGGCTATCATCAGCTCAGGCTTAGAGAATGTGACATGCCAAAAATAGTTTTTAGAACTTGGTATGGTCACTTTGAATTCTTAGTCATGTCCTTTGATCTTACCATTGCCCCGGCAGCTTTCATGGACTTGATGAACCGTGTGTTAAAGCAGTACTTTGACATGTTCGTTATAATCTTCATAGACGACATTCTTGTCTACTCCCACAGTGAGCATGATCATGTAGACCACCTCAAAATAGTATTGTAGAATCTCAGTAATCATCAGTTATTCATCAAGTTTAGTAAGTGTGAATTTTGGCTAAGGTCAGTAGCCTTCCTTGGCCATATAACTTTTGGTGATGACATTGGAGTTGATCCCAAAAAGACCAAAGAAGTGAGAAACTGCCATTGTCCCATCTCTCCATCAGATATCAGGAGTTTCTTGGGCTTGTCTAGCTATTACCAATGGTTTGTTAAGAAATTTTCATCTATTGCATCCCCTATGTCCAGATTGACTCAAAAAAAAGTCAAATTCCAGTGGTCAGAATCTTGTGAAAAGAGTTTTGAAAAGTTAAAGACACGACTCACTAAACCTCTAGTTTTGACCCTACCTAATGGATCAGATGGGTTTATGGTATATTATAATGCCTCCAAAGTCAGTTTGGGGTGTGTCTTGATGTAGAGAGGTAAGATCAAAGCCTATGCCTTTAGACAGCTTAAGCCCCATGAAAAAATCTGTCCTACTCATGGTCTTGAGTTAGCAGCATTAGTATTTGCCTTAAAGATTTAGAGGCACTATTTGTATGGGGTACACATTGATATGTTCACTGACCATAAGAGCCTGCAGTCTGTGTTTTCTCAGAAAGACCTAAACCTCCATCAGAGAAGGTGATTTGAGTTGTTGAAGGATTATGACATGATCGTCCTGTATCATCTGGGTAAAGCTAATGTAGTGGTTGATCTTCTCAGTAGGATGTTTATAGGTAGTATTGCTCATGTGGAGGATGGTAAGAATAAGTTAGTTTTGGAAGTTCATCAGGTTGCCCAACTAGGTGTTCATTTAGTCAATTTAACAGAAGGTAGTTTATGGGTATAAAGTAGTTTAGAATCATCCCTAGTTTCTGAGGTAAAGGAAAGGTAGGATAGGGATCCTAGTCTAGTCAATTTGAAAGAATCAGTCAGAGATCAGAAGATAAGTTTTCTCCCAAGGGGAAGATGGTGTTTTACACTATCATGGTTGGCTATGTGTGCCAGGTGTTGATGACCTGGGACAGCGTATTGTTGAAGAAGTGCATAGTTCGTGCTACTCTATTCATCCAGGGGATACTAAGATGTACCATGATTTGTGGGAGAACTATTAGTAGAGTTGGATGAAGAGAGATATGGTAGAGTTTGTGGCTGGGTGATCAATATGTTAATAGGTTAAGGTTAAGCATCAGAAGCCAAGCGGATCCATGCAGGAGTTCAGCATTCCTACCTAGAAATGGGAAGAAGTGAACATGGGCTTTATGATGGGTTTTCCTTATACTAGTCGTCAACATGATTCAGTTTGGGTCATTGTAGATAGGATGACCAAATCAGCTGAATTTCTTTTAGTCCATACCTCTTATTCATCCAAGAATTATGCCAAACTTTATATTAGGGAGTTGGTCAGATTGCATGGTGTTTTGGTATCCATTATCTCAGATAGAGGTACCTAATTCACCTCTCATTTCTAAAAGGCATTCCAAAAGGTTCTTCGTAACTTAGTTCATCTCAGTACAGCCTTTCACCCTTAGACATATAGTCAAGCAGAAAGGACCATTAAGACTTTAGAATATATGTTGCGAGCGCGTTTAATGCACTTTAAATGTAGTTGGCATGACCACTTAACTTTTATTGAATTCTCAGATAACACATCTATCATTCCAGTATTCAAATGGCTCCGTTTGAAGTGCTTTATGTGAAGAGGTGTAGATTTTCCGTCAGTTGGTTTGAAGTTGGTAAGGCTGGAGTGGTAGGGCCTGACTTGGTATTTGATACCTTAGAGAAAGTTCAATTCATTAGTGAAAGGCTTAAGATAGCTCAAACCCGATAGAAATCGTACGTAATGTACGTAAAAAGGATCTCAAGTTTGAGATTGGTGATTTTGTGTATTTGAAAATCTCTTCTATGAAAGGAGTGAAAAGGTTTGGCAAGAAGGGGAAACTCTATCCATGATATGTTAGTCCTTACCGAATTCTCAACCATTTTGGAATAGTAGCTTACGAGCTTGAGTTGCCTTCGGACTTAGCTTCAGTGTATCTAGTGTTCCATGTCTCCTTGCTAAAAAGAAGTGCATAGGGCATATATATTCAGAACAGCCTTTCTTAAGAAGAGATCCCAGTTGAAATCCTTGATTATCAGATACGTAGACTGAGGAACAAAGATGTCCCTCTAGTCAAATTTCTTTGGTGGAATCACTAAAGTGAGGAAGGTACTTGGGAAGCAGAGGCAGACCTGTGGACCAAGTATCCTTACCTCTTCTCTGTAAATTCAGACTCAGCTCAAGGTAACAGTTTTCCTTTGAATTTACTTAGTCTCATGTTTAGATATAGCTACCAACTTGGTATCAATTAACATTGCATACTAAGTCTTGCATTCACGAATCAGTTCAGTTATGTACTCATGCATTAGACATGCATGTTCAGTATATAAAATCAGATTATCAGTAATCCCAGTAATGCATTTATGAATCATGTTCAGCTATGTACTCATGCATCAGATATGCATGTTCAGTATGATAATTAAGTGTATTAGTAATTTCAATCATGAAATCATGCTTCAGTTGTGCATGTCCAGTGTCTCAATATAGTCTATTAGAATTCTTAGTTTAATCATTCTCATTCGAGTACTAATGTTTCCAAGGGGAGATATTGTAAGACCCCGCTAAATCCTAAGCTCAACTCAGTCTTTTCAGCTTGCTAAGGGGTCCCAGACTTAGAAAATTCTAGATAAGTATTCAGAATTAGTATCTTGGCCTTTGTAAGTTGGAAACTCTATTTCATAACTCTTATGACCTTAAAGTATCAATCTTTAGACTGATTCATGATCAAGAATGTCAGTAGGTATTCCCAGATTAGTTTTGGATTTTTCAAACCTCATTTGACACATATCTAGGAACCCAAAATAGTGTATCAATGTGATCTTAATGGAGTGCGTCATCTATTGCATCGATCAATATTTTTCATTGGCTCCCAGTGGAAATTTCTAGTGAAATGATGCAAACTCGATGCAGTGCTTTGGCTATTGCATCGATGCAAATAACACGGTGCATCATCCTGCGCATCGACTATTCGGTTTTCAGTAATTAAAAAGCCACATCCTCAAGGGTATTAAGGTTTTTTGCTACCCCTATTCATCCCTAAAACATGATATTCAGCCCTTATTGAGCAAAATATACTTACTTTCTCTCAAATTACTCAAGAACAAGAACCCTAGGAAATTTAATTTCAAGGCCAAGGGTCAAGATTACCAACATTGTTCTTCAGGAATTTAGCAACCAAGATATGTCAAGTGTTCATCCAAGGGTTCCTTAAACCTTTGGAATCCAAGAAACTTTTTTAAACTTCAAGTAACTTGATTCATGTTTTCCATGATTTAGATTTAGGTGTATTCAGGATTATAATGTTGATTGGATTTCTATTCCATAATTAAGTGCAAAATTTATGAAAAATTACTATTATGTATATAGTATCATGTGAATTCATGTTAAATCCTTTAAGTTGTAATGCTCGTGTGTTGATTAGTACTATGTGCATATACAATGCCTTCTAATTGTTTGATGAGTTGTTCATGAGAATTAAATAATGAAATTATATCATATTAGAATGTATTCAAGTTCATATCATGCAAGTGTTCGCTAGAATGTTCCAATGAATGAATGATGATCAAGTAGTTATTTATCATGTTTCAAGATTATACCATATCTTATAATTTATGCTATCGAATCCTAGAGGTATTTAATACCCAACAATTTAGATGATTACCTAGAGCCATGATCATTCTCGGGATAGTATCAGTCATGTCACAATCAGTATTATTCTCAGTCAGTTACATAACTCAGGAAAAACTCAGTAGACTCAGTATCACTCTAGTCTAGTTTAGTATTCCATTTAGGCCTCAGTACATTCAGCCAGTTAACAAAATTCAGTAGTATTCTGTAAGTCAACGAAACTCAGTGAACTCAGTTCAGTTCAATTAGATAGTATAATCAGTAACAGTTTAATCAAGCCTAGTATGGACTAGGAATCAGTTCAGTGTCTATTTAGATGGGAGTAGAATTCAGCACAGAGTTAACCCAGGTATGACGACATTCCTACCAACAGAGGGTTTGACCCTTAGTAGCAATCCCTATATTACAGCACTACGTAGCCAGCATAGGTGTAGATATCTTTCTGCCAGACTAGGGTTGATACATCTCATACGAGTTTTCCTGCTAGCGAGGGTTGACGAAAGAGCTTCTTGTCAGAGAGGGTTAACTCATAGCTTTTCTTTACCCGTGGCATAGTACAGACACCCTCCCATAGTCTCAGTTCTAGTTCCAGTCTCAGAATAAAACTTAGTTCAGTTCTACAAATTCAGGACTGTCAGATACAGTCACTCAGTTCAGTACAAAACTCAGAATAGTTCCACAGGATCAAGACTGTCAGATATAGTCCCTAAGTTATCAGCTATACAGTCCTAGTAAACTCAAATATTAGTAAATCAGTAATTCAAAACTCAGTATCTAATTTTATCACGACCTCAAATTATAATATGCTTATTCATGAATGTACTCCCATTCAGTTATGTTCATGTCATTCAGTCAGTATTGTTCATGCATATGAACCCATGCATTTCAGCCTACCTCACTTTGCATACTAGTACATTCAAAGTACTGACGCATACCTTTCTTTTGTGCTATGATGTTTTATATCATAGGTTCTGACACACGGGATCCCAATCATACTTAGTAGTTCAGATCTTTAGTAGTCAGAGTTAGTGGTGAGTCCTTTTAGTTCGAGGACATGATGATTATTGCAGTAGTTTAGATTATTTCAGTAGTTCAGTGTTAGTTGGGGACTTGTCCCATCAACTCGATATTTCAAAAAGTTTATAGGCTTTTTCAGACTAGAGTATTATCAAACAAATGTTCAGATTTGGTATTTGTTATACCATACTTAGTTTTATTTTAGTATTGAACCTTATGGCAAGTTTCTACCTAATTTCAGCATATTACAGTACTATTATTCAGTTATTGCAGCAGGTACCAGACATGGGTTAGCTTGTGGTCCTTCGGGTTATGAGCACTGTGTAGCGTCCAGGGTACAGAGTCAGGGAATTACAAAAACACTAGAAATTGAAGTCAATTTGAAGTTTGGAGTCTTAATGATAAATACACTGTGAAAGACTTGAATGTTCTTGGGTTTTGAGTTTTAAGAGAGAATGGATGATTTTGATCATTGAAAGTAAATAAAAGAGTCTTAATTTATGTTTAAAGGTTGTACAAGGGGTAAAAGACCGCAATCCCCTCACCCCAAGTGAAAAAAACAAAACATCACCAAAATCAAAACACCATCGTGGTATGACATCATCATGGAGATTAACCTACATGACATGCTAACATCGTGTAGGTTAACCTCCATGAAGGCACACTGCCTAGGAGTTCCAAAATATCCTCGAACCCCTTCAAAAGTTTCAAAACTTTCCCCAAACACCATTTTAACCGTCCTAAACAAAATTCAAGTCAAAAATCGACATTACACACGCAGGAAGGTAAAAAAAGTGATCAAAATATTTAGGGGTCTTACATTATCCCCCCACTTAGGATCATTTGTCCCCGAATGATGAGTCATGACAATTTTAGTATGAGAATAATAAGAATATACCAGAATCAATTGACAAACTTAAAAAGTGATAAGAGGAAAACTAAACTCATGCCTTAAGCACTTTCATCCAACCCGAGGAACAAGAATGAATACTTGGGCTTCATATCTTCTGTAACATCCCATGTAGCCTCTTCAATATTTTTATTCTCCAAAGAACCTTCACTGAAGCTACGTCCTTGGTCCTTAATCTATGAACCTATGTAACGACCTGAGGCTACCTCTAGTCTCAACAATGGTGATTAAGGTCACAAGTGATCAAAAGCTAACCCATGAGCCGGTACCTGCTATGAGCATTAAACAATATAGTAACAATAGACATGTGTAGAAAATAACTAATAAGGCCATAAGGTTTAGATACTGAAAATATAACTAAATTCACAAAGTCTGAAACCATCTGTCGAGACTGATAAAGCCGGTAAAACTAACTGACTGTCTAAATGTCTAAAAAGCCTCTAACTGACTGACTGTAGAGTTAATGGGACAAACCCTCAACTAACTCCAACTGACTATGATAAAGGAATACTGAAATAACTGAATGAAAAATAAACTTTTCCTCGAAGGATGAAGACTCACCACTGTTGGTTCTGCTGCAACGCTGAACTATCAAAGCTCGGTTAGGAAACTGAGCATCCGAACGAAAAATATAAGACATCAGAGTGCAAAGGAAAGTATGCGATCAATACTTTGAATGTACTAGTATATGAGATGAGGTTAGGCTAAAATACATGGGCTAACTGTGTATGAAGTAATGACTGACTGAATAGCATGAGATAACTGAGTATGCATGCATGAAAATTGAAATACTGAGAATGCAATACAAAGCATACATCTTTTCTAAAATAATTTGTAAACTGAATTACTGAAATCTGATAACCGAATAACTAGAAGTTCGTATGCTATGGTAAAGAAAACCTGTACTGAATTTTATACTAAACATTGAACTGAGACTGTGAGAGGTATCATCTAATCGACATGCCCCAATCTGAGCTAATTAGGATCCAAACGGTAACCCCAGTTAGAAGGGTATCAGTACCATGCCACGAGTACTAACAATGTCTGTAAGGATCTACTAAACTGGTGTCCTGAAGGACTAAAGAGTAACCCTATACTGGTAGGAAACTCATAATATATGTGTTAACCCTAAGCTGCCAGGAAGACATCTCAAACCTATGCTGGCTACGTAGTTCTGTAACTCAAGGATTGCTACTAACGGTCAAACCCTAAATTGGTAGGAATGCCCCCATCCTTGGGTTAGCTCGATGCTGTATCCTACTCCCAACTGAATGACATTGTTTAATGGACTGAACTAAGCTTAACAGAACAAAAAACTAATCATAATAGCTGATTGAATGATAATGCTTATGGTATATCACAAATTATTCTGAAGATACTGAATTTATACAAACAGGTAAGTATCGAGTATTCATAACCCTCCATCACTGAATGGAAGTAACAATACAGACATATAAAAGCTTTGAAACCATAGTAGGGAGTCATTGTCCAAAATCCAAAACTTAGGCATTTCATCAAATACATAAGAGTCATGAACTTAAGCATGGGAATGGGTAAATAACGAGATAATAACATAGGTACAATACTAAAACCATGAGTTAAATTTTTAAATGAAAAAAATTCAATATTCAAAACACGTAATAGCTCATTCCATCAAAACACGTGTAATCATAACTTGAAATACAAAACACGTGTAATCATAACTTGAAATAAAGTTATCAATATGTTCATGGGAATAATTCAACCTAATATTGTAAAATTCATAATTTAAAACATAAAAAGAGATTCTTCAACTCCATGGGTGAAAAGGTCCCATGGATGAAAATTACACATACCTTAAACCTTTAAGCTTGAAATAGAAACTCCAATCTTGATGTTTTCTTTAATGTTCTTGGATTGGGGAACTTGAATTCTGGGTTTTCTTGTAGAGAAAGTAGTGGAATTTGATGATCTTAGGGGAGGAGAGGGTGTTTTTAGAGGAAACTTGAGAAAATGGGCAAATAATGCCTTAACTTAAGCTTTAAGTCGTGAATTTATGAATTGGGTTGAGGGGAAAAGACATAATTTCTCCTTAGACATTTAAATTCGTTACAGGAATGCAGATTATATGGTCACAGCGATGCGATGAGGTCTCCTTCACTATAACCACCGCTACACAATGCTATCGTGATGATCTGCTGGAATCATGATCCAAACATGACCCAATCATCATCTGAAAAATCCAAAACTTACTCGAGACATGCTCCATACACCCCTGAATATGAATTAACTCAAAAACCAACATCTCGAGGTTGGTAAGACCAATTTAAAATCCTCAAAGTTATGGGGCCTTAAAATGATTAAGTCCCCAACACTTCATAAAATTTTCAGGCTTTAAGCGTCGTAAGCATGCGACTAGGAGATGAACTGAGCTAAGAGTAATATGGGGTATTACATTATCTCCTTCTTGGGAACATTAGTCCTCGAATAAGATTATTTAGAATGACAGTACTATCCAAAAATATCTGAGATCATACACTAAACATGCATAACTTGGAATATGAGTACATAACTAAGTCTAAGCATGATACATGAACTGAATTGATTTCATGAATACACACAATGGCTTGAAAATAGTTAAAAGGATGAGTTAGAAATGAGAGAGTCAACTTATGAGTACCCATTACCTTAAGCTGGATCTATTTTCGTGAAGAAAAGATGAGAGATTTAGGAGTTGAAAACTCAGGACATTACAATATTTCCCCTTTGGGATACTTCATCCCCCTAATGATACTGACTTGGTTGAAATACTTGGGAAAGATTGAGATGATACATAGGACACTTAAGGACTGAATAATGACCGAATATCTGAATTTGAAACATAATGCATGAACTGAAAAAAATTCATAATTTATATTGATGCAAACAAATTACCTCTTGAAATGGCCATACTTATGAAACTTCGGATAGTAAGACTAGATCAAAAAATTAAAAAAAATGGTAGGAACTTGTCTGTTTGACTACTAAACTGAATTGCTGGCTATACAAACTGAATTATACTCAAAGATATACTCTACTGGAGTATTTCTTCAAAACTTTTTCTAAAAAATTCTAATAATAGTAGAACTTGGGCATGATCTGAACAAGATATATGAGTAAGGACTCTTAATATGGCTGTAACTCTGTAACGTGGAACATAGTCCTATAAAATATAAACTAGGATAGAATTACTATGCCATAAACAATGTAACTGCCCAATTCAAGTTTATCCTTGCTCCTTCAATATTTGCATGGGTTCAAATAACTACTCTAGTCAAAATTTGAGTTGAACTACCTACTCTCACCATGTTCAAGCCTAACTCGTAATTACATGGTACTCCATATAGCACCATAATGCTAGTCTGAACCATGAATTCACAACTTCTTATCTCAAGAATCATTTTTCTTACCACCTAAACAACTAAATTCAGCCTCTTACTAGTAATTTACTAGTTCACAATGCACCCATCCACTTCCATACGAACATGACATTCAAACCTATCATTATAACTAAATGCAAACTTCCAGGCAAACACCCATAAAGAACATCTTTCTTATATTCTCTAAACTTCTATTAGTAACAACTTCCATGAACTATCTCCATCAAGACATACCTAGAATTCTCAACTAATCATGACATATACAAAAAAAAGTTTAACATTAATCTTTCTTCACCCTTATAGCCTTATATATAAAACAAGCATACAATAATTTTTCCTCAACAATAAATACTTATTGTCTCCTAATAAACAATTGATCATCAATTTTTAATCACCACTCTCTTTACATTACGAAGAGGTTACTGAAAGGTTAGAACATAAGGACTCGAAATATAAATGAATACTATGCATAACTTTGACACATAACTAAGTCCTGAGGAATAGAGTATCAAAAGTACGAATTCAAAAGAGATCTAAACTGAGAGATACATGACATAATCTGAATTACACTAATTACTATCACGTGCCATGAGTTCTGGGAACTGAGTATACTATAAAGCATGGGTACCTGAGTCATGAGTTGCATGACCTGAGCTTGGAGTTCATAAATTCATGGAATATGATTCGTACTGCTGAGCAAGTTGAACACCTTATACTAGGAACTAGAAACCTACATAATTCAATGGAGTGAGCATGAACATGAACTATGATCATGGAGCTGACTTGTAAGGCACCCGTAGATATCGTGATAGCTAAAAAACATTCCACTGAGATAAAAATGTGTTGGGCATCATCCTCTCTTGCTACTTTTCTACACATACTGGCATCACTACTAGGATCTGAGAGCCTAATTTGGTTACTTGTTCTATCATCTCCCCCTTAGCCTTAAGCCATCATTCTAAGTCTGTGGACCTCTTTAATAAACTCTAAACTGAACTACAATACTCAACCTAAAAGACCACATGATAGTGTAAAATCTGCTACTAATACTCCCTTCTAAGACACAACTCTTAACTTTGTATAGCCCCAAAACCCATCACATAATAACTTAAACACTAACTAACTTAGAATCTTCATGAGTATCACCATACCATGTGTTTACACCACCTAAGATTTCAATTCTCCTTACAAGTAGATCAACCATCTAAAATTCAAACTTAGATTCTAACACGTAACATGGATATCCCCAAACTTTTTTGAACCATACTAACTCCCTTCATATTCTACTAATATCATACCTATAAACTTATATTTTTCCCCAAACCATGAGAATTAGCATTAGAACTGAACATCTGTTATTATCATTCTATAACCCATAACTTAGATAGTAAGAACATTAATTACTATTTTACTAGCCTTATTGAAACATAACAATTCAAAGGTACTATATAAGCGCACTTCCATCATCATATTTAACTTAAATTCTTGCATACACTATTTTAGGCCTACTGATTCACCTTTCATACAACTATCCCCATGGATACATCATCTACTAACTACCTATAAACACCGTCCCCACCTTAATTCTTCTAAACTTCTGGTTTTATACTTCTAACTCTAGATTATATGTTGTCATAGGATTCTAAGAAAATATCTAAAAGCACATCCCTTAGATATCATCTTTCTTGCTATAAGATATGAAATAATCTGACCCTTAAGTATTAAGATACTACCCTCCATTTAATAACTGGTTCATTAAGAAACAGAAAAGGAATGACTCTATTTTTATAGTCAACTAAGGCATAACATGAGTAGAGCCAATCCATGTCGATAATGATATAATATCAAGTTCACAAAGCCAGACTCCAGCAAGAACAACAAGATGAACAAACTAATACCAAAAATAACAAGTTGAACAACAAGTGCTAGTGAATCGAAATAGGCCACACACGGCTTCACTAGGTTTTAAGAATCACATTTTTACAATAAGATGACGAAGTTTCCAACAAGAACCAGCAAGTCAACAAGGTGCTAGTGAAATGAAAGAGCCCCACACGGCTTCACTAGACTTCAAGATTACAAAAAAGAATCTTAACAAGATTACAATAAGATAGTAACTTGACATATAATATTCAAGTGTCCGAGAACCCTAACAATAAGAGAGGACCCTAATACTAAAGAATACTAACACCAAGTTCTTACTTGGACCAAGAGGAACTCTATGACCTCAAGATCCTTGTTTCTAGCCAAGATACAACACAAGTATCACTCTACTTGTGAGTTTTAAGATTTAGGGCATCTCCAATGGAAGAGTGACAAGTTCCTCCATATTACAAGTGTTTATGTCTCAAAAAATTATGAAAGAACCAGCTGCCAAATAACCCTAATATTATCTATTTACATTACACCATAAATGAAGGAGAAAATAACCAGATTTCTCTTTTCATGGGGTGGCCTTGGAGTGTAAGTTTATTACACTTCAAGGCCCCTCGTCACACTTTAAAAAATTTAGACCATTAGGTGGATCAATCACCAACTCATAAATGGCTATTTGCATGAACAAGGCTTAGATTTTTTGTAACTCCCGAGCTTGGCTATGTGTGAATCGTCGTGAACTTATTGGATAGCTTGCTACACCCGTATCATCCTTTCCATCTTAAGAGGAATTTAACCTCAAATTCGGCATTTGGTTATCTTTAACCGTATCCATGAGAGAAAGATCACACACATTGAAAGTGTTGTGCACTTGATATTCTAGTAGAAGGTCAATCTTGTAGGCATTTTCATTGATTTTCTCAAGTACTTGGAATGGAACATTACCCCACGACATTAATTTGGAATTTCTTTGACATGAAAATTGATCCTTTAGAAGATGCACCCACACCCAATCTCCCGGTTCAAGAATGAGTTTCTTTCTCCCCTTGTTGGCCCTCTTTACAATTTCTTGGTTTTTCTTCTCAAGTCAAAGACACACCTTCTCATGTAACTTCTTCATAGAATCTTCCCTCTTGCTTTCATCTAAGCTAATCATGAGATCACTTGGCAAAGGCGTTAAATCTAAAGGGGTAAAGGGGTTGAGGCCGTATACATACTCAAAAGGAGTTATTATCGTACTTGAGTGTATGACACAGTTATAGGCAAACTCAATCAATGGTAAGTGCTCTTCCCAAGAAGTAATTTTTCCCTTAACCATTGAATGTAGCATAGCACCCAAATTTCTATTTACTACTTCCGTTTGGCCATTGGTTTGTGGGTGGCAAGACGTAGAGAACAATAACTTGGTACCAAGCCTACCCCACATGGACTTCCAAAAATGACTTAGGAACTTAGAGTCCCTATCACTCACAATGGTCCTTGGAACGCCATGCAATTTGACTACATTATCAACAAATAAAGAGGCCATGCTAGGTGCTCATCATATTTAGAGCAAGGAATAAAGTGCGCCATCTTAGAAAATTGATCGACTACAACAAAGATACTATCCCAGCATCATCTAGTCCTTGGCAGCCCCAACACAAAATCCATAGATATATCAAGCCAAGGACGTAGAGGCGTGGGTAGCGAGGTGTACAACCCGTGAGGTAGGAGCCGAGATTTGGCTCCTTTGCATTCTACACATTGGCTTAAAATCCTAACCACATCCTTGTGCATTCTTGTCCAATAGAATTGCTCCTCCAATATTATGAGGGTCTTTTCGACCCCAAAATGACCCATTAGACCATCATCATGTTCTTTCCTTACAAATAACTCTCTCCAAGATCTAGAGGGTACACATAATCATCTATCTTTAAATAAGTAACCATCAAACTTGGCATAGGTATTTGAACCCCTAGCCGAATCCCACTTGTCCCTACCCAATTCTTCATATTCCCTAAAGATTGGAGCAAAGTGAGGGTCCTCGAGATACAATCCTCTTAAGCTCTCGAAACCCATCAATTTTAATGACAAAGTGGACACAAAAATATGTTTTCTAGACAAAGAATTGGCTACTACATTGTCCTTACCCTTTTTGTATTAGATAACATAAGGGAAGGTCTCAAGAAACTCAATCCATTTGGCATGCCGTGTGTTAAGCTTGTCTTGTGCCCGAAGATGCTTTAAGGATTATCGGATCATGAACTCCTTAGTCCATAAGTAGTGTTGCCAAGTGACCAAGGCTCTAATCAAGGCATACAACTCTAAATCATACGTGGAGTAGTTTAGAGTTGCTCCTTTGAGCTTTTCGCTAAAGTAAGCAATGGGTTTTAAATCTTGCATCAAAACAGCCCCTATGCCTACTTTACTCGCATCGTACTCAACTTTGAATGTCTTATCAAAGTTGGGCAATTGTAACAAAGGCGCGGATATGAGCATAGCTTTTAAAGCTTCAAAAGCCTTAGCTTTCTCATCACCCCACTTGAAGGGTTGATCTTTCTGAACGACCTCGGTCAAGGGGGCAGCTATAGTGCTAAATCCTTAGACAAACCTTCTATAAAAACTAGCCAACCCATGGAAGCTTCTTACTTCTCCAACGGTTTATGGGATCGGTCAATTTTTTATAGCATTTATCTTGGATTCATCCACTTTGACCCCTCTTGAACTAATAACAAAACCCAAGAAAACCACTTCATTAACACTAAAGGAGCATCATATGCTCATATAAAGACTTGCTATAAACCAAGACATCATCAAAATAGACAACAACAAACTTACCAATAAATGGCTTCATCACATGATTCATTAGCTTCATAAAAGTACTTGGAGCATTTGTTAGTCCGAATGGCATAACCATCCATTCATAGAGACCAAACTTGGTCTTGAAGGAGGTTATTTATTATCATTGGGTTGCATTCTTATTTGGTGATAGCCACTTCTTAAATCAATCTTCGAAATAAAAATGAACCATTTAATTCATCGAGCATATCATCTAACCTAGGGATAGAGTGACGATATTTTACTGTAATCTTGTTGATGGCTCAGCAATCCACACACATACACCATATTCTGTCTTTCTTAGGTACTAGTAGCACCAAAAACGGACACGAACTCATGCGCTTCTTGATATACCCTTTGTTAAGGAGTTTCTCAACTTGACGTTGCAATTTCTTGGTGTCCGTAGGATTGCTTTTATAAGCCAGCTTGTTTGGCAATTGTGAGCCTAGCACAAAATCAATTTGGTGCTCGATTCCCCAAAGTGGGGGTAGTCCTTGTGGGAGTTCTTTGGGAAATACATCTTCATAATCCTACAACACACAAGAAATCAAAGGAGAAATAGAAGAATTAGTGAGGTTAGTTATAAAACAATGAGCCAAAAGTAACATAGGCGTGTCATAATCATGATCCACGAAGAGTTCCTTCTTTATAACCAACATCACCATGTTTTCCTTCTCCTTTGATATTGAGGCAACCTCGGATACCCCTACTGCCCCACCTATGGGTTCCCTTTTTTTCTTTCTTTTCAGATTTTTTTCCTTTTCCTTCAATTCTCTCATCTTTTGATGCCACTCATTTACTTGGGAAGGAAAAAGAGGATGAAGTGTGACATTTTGGCCATCCTTCTCAAGCGTATATTGATTGGACCTCCTATCATGTTTGGTAGACCAATTATATTGCCAAGGTCTACCTAACAACAAGTGACATTCTTGCATTGGTATCACGTCACAAAGCACTTCATCATGGTAGTTTCCCACCTTAAACTCTATCACACATGCCTTGTGACGTTTCATTCACCATATTCATTCAACTATTGCAACTTGTAAGGACTAGTGTGCGATATAGTTGGCAACTTCAAAAAGTTTACCATAGCAACACTAACAACATTTGTACAACTACCACTATCGATCACCAAAGTGCACCCACTCCCCTTTACAAGAAATTTAGTATGGAATAGATTTTTCCTTTGACTTGGGTCATCTATTGCCTTACTAATCATGATGCGGCTAACTATAAAGTTTTGAACCATACACTCCCCTTCTTGCGAATAAACATCTTCTCCAGCATTATCATCATCATCATGTGGTCCATTCTCGGGTTCCTCTCCATCTTGAGGCTTGGCCTCATCCTCATCTTTTTCAAGACCCACCTCTTCACCAAGGTAATACAATCTCCCTTCTGGTAGAATCACGTTGCATTGGTTTGTACATTCATTGTCTTTATGCCCCCAACCTTGGCACTTGAAACATTAGAATCTTTTTGGGTTAGGATACTCATGAACTTCTTGCTTTGGAGGAATTTTGTGGACTGTTTTAGGCTCGGGCAGCTTGGTAGTGGAGGTTTGGTCATTGTTTTTGGGCTAACCCGAAGAGTATTGATCCATCTCCTTGCTTCTAGGCCAACCCGAGCTGGATTTTCCCCTTGCCTTGAATGACAACCTCTCTTTAAGTTCCCTTTCAATCTCAAGAGCCGCTTGAAAAATAACTTCAACGGTATCAAACTTGTGAAGTGTTAAATGAGTGGAGATATCTTTGTTCAACCCACACTTGAACCGAATGATATCATGACTGATTTGTTCCCCACGATGATCAAGCTTCAATATGAGTTGTTGAAACTCATCATAATACGCCATCATACTTTTGTTACCTTGATACAAGTTGTACAATCAAGCAAGCAACTCATGGTGATAATTCTTGAGAAGGTACCATTTTCTCATCAAGTACCTCAACTGAAACCAAAGTGGTGGCTTTCCATCAACTAATTCATTAACAAATAGCTTGACGTACTCCCACCAAGTGTTAGCATAACCCTCAAAATGAGTTATGGCATAACAACTTTTTTTTTCTTTTGAGCTATCATTAGCCTGGAAAACTTTGTCACAAGTTGATTCCCAAGGTAAGTAGACTTCGGGGTCACTTTCACCTTTAAAGATTGGTAGGCTCAACTTGATGGTGTTGATGCCTACATCTCTCTCATGGTGTCGGTTTCCCCTTTCTCTATACCCTCGATATCTCCTTTGATCTCTATGACCCCCTCTCATCTCCTCCTCCCTCATGTAAGTATCCTCAAAAGCTCCATATCCTTCATATCTCTCTCTACCATATTCCTCAAAGTGGATTGGACGGTTTTAGACATTTTGAACTTTATTAGGAGGAATTGGATTTTATAGAGGTGGTGGTCTTTGGTTTAATGGATCTTAGAAGAGACGGTTCGGATTTAGCAGAGGTACTTGACGTCCAAGTCCATCTTGTAGAACTTGAGGAGTTTTGAAATGTATTGGTTTAGTGGGGTCATGGTTTGGAGGGAAACAAGTGGTTTGGCTTGCGGCATTTTGTGGAGCTTGGGGTGCATTTAGCATTTGGTGAACTATTTCGGGAGTGATGGTAATGGATGAAGTTCTATCATGAACACTTGAAGAAAAATATGGAGGAGTAGAAAGGCGAGAGTTCCTTTGACTCTCCACTTGTTCTAATCTCCCACTAATAGCCAACACATCTCCCTTTATTATTGTCAAATCCCCTCTCACAGCTCCAACTTCCGTGTTCAACCTTTCAAGTGTTCGGGTAACTACCTCAAGAGTGGCCCTCATAGAGTCAAGATCATTATTATCCATATTTTGGGACGTAGTCCCCTCCATTGTCAAGGTATTACTTAAAAAATCAGCAAACAAGTTAGTGAAAAAAATCCTCTCCTCACTTACACTCTTTGGATCACCTCACACTTTAGTTCCACAAGTGTTGTAGATTGGCTAGTAACCTGTGAATCCTTAAGGTATGAGTAAGCTCTTATCTGAGTGGATTAGTTTTTGAAGACTCAAAGAATTCTCATTGGACTAGAACCAAGAAGTAGCAACTTATTCAAAAGATAAAAGCACCCAAGTAATCGTTGACACAAACAAACGGATTCAAAGGACTAATTGACAACCTAGTAGGAATGTACTAGTTTGTTAATTAGTTATAGAAACTAGAAAATATCCAAATTTGAGCTTATTAGTGATGTGGAAGTAGCAATGGTGACATGGAAGCATGTAATTGGTCTTGGTCCCACACAACAATTTTTTTGTCACAAATGTGAAATTTCAATATTCACACAACTTGAAATGGATGACAATTGGTTTTGGAGGGAAAACTAAAAGTCTTGTACTCTTTTTAACTTTTCAAACTCAGAAAGGTGAGATTTGACTATACTAATCCCACAAAAAAAGGTCCCTTGATTTAAGGAAAAGTGGTTGTCAAGTCTAGGAAGTGATGTGTGCAAGTCTTCTCACCAACAACTTTATAAATTTTATCTTACAACCTTTTAGATCTATTTTACACCTTTGTTGTCTTAAGACTTAAGAATAGATGAAGAACAAGATGAACACCACAACAACCTTCAAGAACACAATATCATCTTCTTGAAGAACACAACACAAAACCACCAATTGTCATCAACAAGGTACAACCTACGGCCACTTCAAGTTGCCACAACAATGGTCAATATTATAAGCTCAACTTTAGATATAGACACTTTTAGTGTTGGTGAGAAATAAAACAACACTAGAAACACACTAAAAAGGTAAAATAACACCTAGATCTAAACACACAAACACCAATCTTGGCCAAGACAACAAGATGGACAGATTTCTCTTTTTCTTTTTCTAGAGTTTTCAGATTTCAATAATTTTTTTTTGAATTTTCATCCGAGAGCCCAAGATTGGTAGTGTAGGAACACAATCAGCCTTGATTTGAACACCAAATGATACAATATCAAGTCCATAATGCAAAAATCCAGAAAGAACAACAAGATGAACAAACTAACACCAAAAACAACAAGTTGAACAACAAGTGCTAGTGAATCGAAATAGGCCACACACGGCTTCACCAGGCTTTAAGAATCACGATTTTAGAACAAGATTATGAAGTTTTCAACAAGAACCAGAAAGTCAACAAGGTGCTAGTGAATTGAAAGAGCCCCACACGGCTTCACTAGACTCAAGATTACAAAACACAATCTTAACAAGATTACAAGAAGATATTAACTTGATATTAATATTCAAGAGTCTAAGAACCCTAACAACAAGAGAGGACCCTAATACCAAAGAATATTAACACCAAATTCTTACTTGGACCAAGAGGAACTCTATGACCTCAAGATCCTTGTTTCTAGCCAAGATACAACACAAGTATCACTCTACTTGTGAGTTTTCAGATTTGGGGCTTCTCCAATGGAAGAGTGAGAAGTTCCTCAATATTACAAGTGTTTATGTCTCAAAAAATTAAGAAATAACCAGCTGCCAAATAACCCTATAATTGTCTATTTATATTACACCGTAAATGAAGGAGAAAATAACTAAATTGCCCTTTCCATGGGGTGACCTTGGAGTGTAAGTTTATTAAACTTCAAGGCCCCTCTTCACACTTAAAAATATTTAGACCATTAGGTGGATCAATAACCAACTCAGAAACGGTCATTTACATCGACAAGGCTTGGAGTTTTTGTTACTCTCGAGCTTGGATACGTGTGAATGGTCATGAACTTGTTGGACAGCTTGCTACACCCATATCAGATAATGACATCAAAATTAGTCATCTCTAACTTGATAAGATCTATTGAAGTGATTTTCTAATATACCATAATCGAGAAATTTTGTATACCCATCTGGATGAAATAAATTTAACCACTGGGGTAGATACTGAGAAAGACTCTGCTAATATTTTTAGGCTGACATCGAAATTAACAGCTCTATAGAGGGTTATAAAAGAAAGTGAGGCTTGGGGTCTAGTAAATCATACACATAAAAATGAAAGACCTGTAACATACTCATTACCATATCAGGATAACTCTCCTGATCATGTTAAGACTAGAGTGCATACAGCCTATTATTGCATTGTCCATTGGTAGAGCTAGAAGTAGCACCTTACTAAGATGCATGACCTGCTGGATCTGATGATAGATTGGACTAGCCCTGTTAGTGCAAATCCTTTCCCCTCTAAGAAACTAGTGGACACTTTTTGACCCTATATCCTGGCTTACCATACCCAAAATGCACATCACTACAAGCCTTTCATACTCTCTGGTAATTCCTAGCATATTTCTGGCAAAGTATATTAGTACGATACTGTTCACGCTACTTTGGGGCTTAGAGCCTAGAGCTCTATACCGACTATCATTCTTAAGCTTTGGAACTGGTGCACTAGCTAAAGAAAAAGAGGGGGCCGAGAACTTTTGGCAGACCTAGGAATGGTTACCACTCTCTGACCTTGACTTAAACCTACCTATTCTGGCCTTTTTATTCTCTCTTTCTTTCTCCTTATGCTTCTTCTCCCCACTCTACTAAGTATGAACCATATGCCTAGATAGGACAACAATCTGCTAATCGTTCTGAGAAACTATTGAATGAGCTAAGGTAGTGAAAGTAGCTCTGAATTTGGTGTGAAAGACATGCTCATTCAGGGATCTTCTTAAACAGGTAGATATGTGGGCTACTTCTCGTTGGTTCTTTTGTTAATTCTTTTAGGAGGCATTATTTATAAATGAAATAAAGGATGAGTCAGAAAGAGAGTTTAAATAGAACTCATGCTCTTTTGCAGGACATAAACACTGAAAGAAAGGAAACTTTTCCTAAAATTTCTTCTAGCCTCCTATCCATAAGTGTGGCGCGCTTATCACCCATGCACAAGACTCTACTCAACTCGTTTTGTAGACTCGCTAGGACACTGTAAAACCTATGCTCTAATACCAAGTTTTATCATGACTCGAGGCTACCCCTAGTGGCAACGAAGGTGGTTATGGTCACAAACGACCATAAGCTAACCCATGAACTGGTACCTATTCTAAGCACTGAACAATATAATAACAATAGACATGCATGAAAAAAACTAATAAAGCCATAAGGTTTAGATACTGAAAATACAAATGAATTCAGAAGTCTGAAAACATATGTCAAGACTGATAAAGCTTGTAAAATTAACCGACTATCTCACTGTCTGAAAAGTCTCTAACTGACTGACTGTAGAGTTGATAGGACAAACCCTCAACTAACTCAAATTGTCTGTAATAAAGGAATGCTGCAATATTTGAATGAAAGATAAACTTATCCTTGAAGTATGAGGACTCACCACTATTGTTCCTGCTGTAACACTGGTCTATCTAAGTACAGTTAGGAAACTGAGCATCTGAACCTATGATATAAGACATCATAACGCGAAGAAAAGTATGTGATCAGTACTTTGAATGTACTGGCATATGAGATAAAGTTAGGCTAAAATACATAGGTTAACTGGGCATAAAGTAATGACTGAATGAATAGCATCAGATAACTGAGTATGCATGCATGAAAACTGAAATACTGAGAATATAAGACCGATCATATAATATTTCTGAAATAATTTGTAAACTAAATTATTAAAATCTGATAACTGAATAACTGGAAGTCTGTACTCTATGGTCAAGAAAACCTAAACTGAATTATGTACTGAACATTGAACTGAGATTGTGGGAGGTATCATCTAACCTACATGCCCCAATCTAAGATAATCAGGTTCCAACCTATAACCATAGTTGGAAGGGTATCAGTACCGTGCCACGAGTACTATCAGTGGTTGTGTGGATCCACTTAATTGGTGTCCTAAAGGACTAAAGAGTAACATTATACTGGCAGGAAACTCATGAGATATATGTCAACCCTAAGTTGGCATCAAGACATCTCAAACCTACGCTGGCTATGTAGCTTTGTCACTCAGGGATTATACTAAGGGTCAAACCCTAAACTAGCAGAAAAACCCCCATCCCGGGGTTCGCTCAGTGCTGAATCCTACTCCCAACTGAATGACACTATTTAATGGACTGAACTAAGCTTAACTAAACAAACAACTGATCATAATAATTGAATGAATGATAATGCTTATAGTATATCTGAAATCATTTTAAAGATACTAAAATTATGTGAACAACTTTGTATCGGGTTTTCATAACCCTCCAGTACTGAATCAAAATAACAATTTGGATATATAAATTCTTTGAAACCATAGTAGGGAATCATTGTTAAAAATCCAACACTCAAGAATTTCACCAAACACATGAGATTCATGAACTTAAGCATGGGAATGGGTAAATTACATAATAATAACACAGTTACAATACTAAAACCATGAATTAAGTTTTTAAATGACAAGAGTTCATTATTCAAAATATAAATGGCTTATTCCATCGAAACATGTGTAATCATAACTTGAAATCAAATTATCAAGATGTTCATAGGCATAATTCAACTTAATTATTTAAAATTCATAATTCATAACATAAAAGATATTCTTGAACTCCATACATGAAAAAGGTCTATGGATGAACAACACACATACATTAAATCCTTAAGCTTTCAAAAGAAACACCAATCTTAATGTTTTCTTGAATGTTATTGGATTGGGGAACTTGAATTCTTGGCTTTCTTTCAGAGAAAGTAATGGAATTTGATGATCTTGGGGGAGGAGAGGGTTGATTTTTAGAGGAAATTGGAGAAAATCAGAAAATAATGCCCTAACTAATGCTTTATACCATGAATTTATAAATTTGGTTGAGGGGAAAAGACATTATTGCCTCTCTGACATTTAAATTTTAACTGGAATGCGGACTATATGGTTGCTACGATGCTAAGAGGGCTTCATCGCTCTAAACACCGCATCGCGACACTATCGTGATGAGCTGCTGGAATCGTGATCCAAACATGATCCAATCCTTATTTACAAAATCCGTAACTTCCCCAAGACATTCTCCTTACACACCTGAACATGAATTAAATCAAAATCCAATAGCTTGAGGTTGGGAAGACCAATTTAAAAATCCTTGAATTTAAGGGTCCTTTAAATGACTATGTCCCTAACACTTACTGAAATGTTCAGGCTTTAATCCTCTTATGTATTCTACTAGGAAATGAACGGAGCTAAGAATAATATGGTGTATTTCAACCTACCTATCCAATAAATTAATCAGTACTTCCTCATAAGAAAAGGAATATGAAACACCAACATATTTAATAGGCACTATCAAAGAAGGATCACCCACACACTTTTTCACCATGGACACATGAAGTACGGTATGAATAGAACCCAAACTTGCAGCCAAAACCAACTTATAAGCAACATTTCTAATTCTGATTAAAGTCTAATATAGTCTTGTATAATGGGAACTGAGCTTCCCCTTATTCCCAAACATCATCACACCTTTAATAAGAGAAACTTTTAAAAACACCCAATCACCTGCTTCAAACTCCAAATCTCTCTTCCTTACATACGCATAAGATTTTTTGCAAATTGGAGCAGTCTTAAGTCTTTCTCTAATCACTTCAACCTTCTGCATGGCATGGTAACTAACTTAGGAAAAAATAACCTTGTCTTACCAACCTCAAACTATACAATAGGAGACCTACGCCTCCTACAATAAAGAGCCTTAAAAGGAGATATTTGAATTCTTAAATTATAACTATTATTGTACTCAAATTCAATGAGTGGAAATTGATCAACCCAACTTTCCTTAAAATCAATCACATAGGCCCCTAGCATATCCTTCAAAGTATGAATAGTTCATTCCACTTATCCATCTATTTGAGGGTGGAAAGCAGTGATAAGGTTCACTTGTGTACCTAAACCTTTCTGAAACAAATGCTAGAAGTGAGAAGAAAATTTCATACCTCGGTCTGAAATAATAGACACTGGCGCACCATGCAACTGTACAATCACCTGAATGAATTTGGTAGAATCCTCTTCTGAGTTGTTGCTTCTCACAGGAAAGAAATGAGCAGACTTAGTCATCCTGTCCACAATGACCCAAATCGAATCATTGTGATTGCGATTCCATGGAAGATCCATAAAGAAATCCATATTGATTATCTCTCACTTCTACATGGACAACTCTATCTCTTGAGACATGACACCAGGCCTCAGTGTTATACCTTAACTTATTGACAAACCTTTAACTTAGTACAAAATTTACCAAATCTATTTGTATATTATTCAACGAGTATATTCCCTTCAAGTCATGATATATCTCAGTTAAAACCAGATAACTGTATACTGGACTCATGAGCCTAAAAAAAAATCCTTTCTCATATCCCATCGACATCAGGAACACACAACCAACCTTGGTACCTTAGAATACCATCTCCCCTAATCTCAAAACCATAACCTTTTACTAACTCACACCTTTCTTAATCTGCATAAGTATGGGATCGAAAGGCTGCTTCTTCTTTACCTCAGCACGAACAGATAATTTAACCACTTCTTGACCAATGACTCATCCATCCCTATAGTAAAAAGTATGAACTCCCATGTTAGCCAACCTATGAATATCCTTCACTAATCCTTTTTTCTCCTCATCAACACGGGAAAAGCTTCCCATAGATAACTTTTTACGAGTATCAGCAACAATATTAACTTTACCTGGATGATAGTGAAGATTCATGCCATAATCCTAAAGTAGCTTAAGCCACCACCTTCTGCCTAAGATTTAATTCCTCTAGTGTAAACACATACTCCAAGTTGTTATTATCCTAATATATATCCATATGCACCTTATAAAGATAATGGTGCCAAATTCTTAATCCAAAAACCATAATCGCCAACTCTAGATTGTGAGTTAGATAGTTCCTCTAATTAAACATAAGCCACATAGAAGCATGGGCCACAACCTTACTATGCTCATCAAAACATAAACCAATCCCACATGGGATGCATCATAAAACACAAGAAAAACCATCAATACCTTCGGGCAGGGTCAAAACTAGCATAAAAGTCAACTTATCCTTCAACTTCTCAAAACTACCTTTACAAGTATCGTACCACAAAAATTTAACCCTTTTCTGAGTTAACTTCATAAACAGAGCAGCAATAGAAGAGAAACTCTCTACAAACCTCCTATAATACCCATCCAAACCCAAGAATCTCCTAATGTCGGTTGGAGTCGTGAGTCTTTCCCATCTTTTAACTACCTCAACCTTATATGGATCCATTTTGATCCCTTCACTAGAAAAAAAATGCCCAAGAAAGGTCACAACATTTAGCCAAAATTCACACTTAGAAAATTTTTCATACAACTTTTCATCCTTAAAAGTATGAAACACAATCCAGATGTAATTGACATGATTTTTCTCACTCTTAGAGTACACCAAGATGTCATCAATGAAAACATTAACAAACAAGTCCAAAAACTACTTAAAACCCCAATTTATAAGATCTATGAACATATTCGATGCATTGTTCAACCCAAATGACATAACCAAAAGTTCATAATGGCCTTATCGGGTTCAAAAAGTAGTCTTGGGAATATCAACCTCCTAATTTTCAACTGATGATAAATCGATTAAAGATCAATATTAAGAAAATATCTAGCACCCTGAAGCTGATAAAAAAGATTATCAATCCTAGAAAAAGGGAACTTATTCTTCATTGTCACCTTATTTAGTTGATGATAATCTAACCACATTTAAGGAGATTCGTCTTTTTTGCACAAAAAGTACAGAAGCACCTTACAGAGAAACACTAGGACAAATGAACCTTTTATCAAAAAGATCTTTGATTTTCTCCGTTAGCTCCTTAATTCAGTCATTGCCATTCTATAAATAGTAATGAAAATAGGATGGGTATTAGGTAGAAGATCAATCCTAAAATTTATTTTCCTATTTGGAAGAATTCTAGGAAGATTATCGGGAAATACTTTAGGAAATTCATTAACCACAAGAATATTTTGCAAAGAAGTACTTTCAAAATTAGATTCCTTAACCCAAACTAGATGATTTAGACACCCTATTGAAATTAATTTCTGAGTACTAAGGTAGGAAACAAACCTCTCATTAGACTCTAAGGAACTCCCCTCCCATTCTAATATTGGTTCATTAGGAAAGTGAATACTAACCTTTTGGGTCCTATATTTTAGAGAAGCATAGCATGAATAAATCAAATCCATCCCCAAGATAACATAAAAATCCACCATATCCAACTCTATTAAATCAACCAATGTCTCCTTATGAAAGGTAGACACCACATAACCCCTATAGATTTTTTTTGTAACTATAGAATCTCCCACCAGACTAGACACCAAAAGTGAACAAAAATACTTTAAAGAGCAAAAACAAAATGCTCAGCGATATAAAGAGTCATATAAGAAAGTGTAGAACCCAGATCAAGCAAGTAATAAATATCATGAGAAAAAAGTTGTAACATACTAGTAATAACATCAGGGGATGCTAATTCCTGACAAGTATCAAGTAGATAGAGACAATTTCATCCAGTTATTATAAGACCCCGCAAAGTTCTCTTGTAGTTTGATCCTTGAGCATGTCAAGTGAAGTGTAATTCTGGCCTTAAAATATTGAGAAGAGACTTACCAAGTGATTAGTCTTTTAATCTTGTTAAATTTTCTTGAAAATAACTTCCTATAGTGTAGAGAATTGATGTAGCTTCCCAACAATACCAATTTCGTCCAAATCTGGCATCAGGGTTAGAAGTTACAGACATTTTATCGAGAGTTATCGGAACCTCCCAAGTGCGACGGATAGGTTGACGGACCATCGCAAGCAAGGAAATAACTCCCTTTTCTGGCCTAAGTGTGATGGCCAGGACATCGAACCGTCAATACTGCAATAGATCATCGCTGAGACCGTCGCCGCTGAGACAGTGTGGCCTCATCCTGGCCAACGTGCGATGGATGATCCGACATACCATCGAGTTTCCAAAGGATCATTGCTGAAACCATCACATCAAGGAAGTATTTTTTTTCCGACCGACGTACAATGGAAGATCCGACGGACCATCAAGCTAGAGATGGACCATCGCTCCAACCATTACATCCCCTGTTTAGTATCATAAGTCATTTTTAAAAGGGATTCTTTGGTATCTCTACTCTTTTATCAACCAGATATATTCCAAACAAAGAGAATAACTTCATTCATCATCCAAAACAAAAGAGAGCTTGGGTTTCACCCTCAAAATCAAATCTAAAACCCTTTACGAAGAAATCTAAGAACTCACTATAGATTCTACAAATTGAGTTGAGATTTAAGTTTCCCAAGTTCAAGGGTTGTAAGAACCTTCTCTCAAGAGTAAGAAGAAGAGTTTTAAGCAAGCTTGTTTATCCAATTTCTTAATTTAAGGTATGTGGGGTTTTGAAAAAGGGTTATCCTTTCACCCTTGTGCTGAAAGGCTAATTTAAACTATAATTTTATGCAATCTATAAGAGTTTACATGATATTGAATTACGGTTTTTCACTCATTGTTATTGATGGCAATATCTTGATGTTTCCCATGAATTAAAAGTCAAATAGCATGATTTTGAATGTTTTCTTAAGAAATTGGAGCTGGGTTTATACCGTATGTTGTTACTCCTTGAGAATTTAAGAGTTTAAATGTTCTAGAAATTGAAGTATATGAGTATGTTATTATTTTGAGACAAATTGCTGTAACTTCTAGATTTCTACATGAATTATGAATCGCAATGCTATCTATTGTGCACTATGATGAGTTTTAACTCAAGATTGAATTATGGGTCATTAAGCCCTACTTGAGACATGCAATTTTATGAACTATTGTGTTATAAGAACCCATGATTTGAGTATTTTGAGATTATTTAGAAATGTTTTGACCTAATGGTCATAGAGTTTTGAAATCCACTCTACTATATGAGATTACAGATTTGATTGTTGGGTTCTTATTAACCATGAGATTATTTTGAAAGTGGATTTCCATGAGATGGGCGTGATAAACTAAAAGGAGTAGTATTTAGCATCGAGTTGGGTAAGTTACCATAGTTTTTTATCCCAGAACTACATGCCACCGTATATTTGAGATTTTGGGCCTGAGGCTGAGATGATTGGGCCTGAGGCCAAGATAGGTGATCACTGAGTTAAGGTTATACTCCTTGTCAAAAGTATGACACCTCTCCCCAAAATGAGGTTTTTTTCTTAGAGGGACAGGACGTTGTACTCCATGTAGCTTGCATGGTTTATGTCAGTTAAGAGAACCTCCCTAAACTAAAGTATTTTCTATTGAGATAGAATATTTTCCCTAAAGCTTTGAGATGAGATATTTTCTAAAGTGAATGAATTGCTTTTGAGTATTTTCTAAAGAAGGAAGTAGTTTTCTCTACTAATAAGAGTTGATCATTAGTTTTTAAACCAAAGTCATATGATTCCGAGTTCCAAGTGTTTGAGTTCAAAAAGTTATAAGTTCTTGAGCAATAAAGAAGTTTTACTCTTTATGAGATATATGCATGAGTTAAAAGTATTGTTTAAAGCTTCCTTCATACTATGACTAATGAGAATAAGAGGAGAGCACAGATTTTAAAGCCAAAGTATAATGTCTCTCGAGATTTGTGTTACATGTTTCATTCTACACGATTTATTAGCTTTACATTTTAGACTTATTTAAGCCATGTGAGTCATTCCTATTTGCATGCATGATTTGATTAAGGAGTATTGATATTGTTTTATGTAAATGAATACACCCATATATACTCAGTACACTCTCAAGTATTGATCCATATATACATCTATGTGCTACATTTCTTATAATATAGGTTTAGGTGCTCAGTCCCTGCCTCGTTAGTGAATCCCTAGTACCTTCATCTATATATCTAAAGTGGTGTGTCCTTATGGTTCGAGGACCTATCTTCAGATATTTTAGTATTTAAGTGTTTATGTTATTACTTTCAGTTCAGTTTGAGTTAGTTGGGGACCTGTCCCAATGGCTCTCGAGTTCATAGAGTAGTAGAGGCTTTGTTAGACTAGTTTTCAGACTATGGTTGTGTTGAGATTTCTAGTATTGTGGTTATTAGGACTGAGTATTACCTTCATATTTCCTTTTATTTGATATGACAGTGCCATTGTTTTGTATATTCCTCCTTGATGAGTTATTATGAGAAGTGATAGGCTCAAAGGGTAAGCTTAGGGCTAGTTATAGCCCTAAGCATCATGTGACATCCCGGGAGGTAATTTTAGGTCGTTACAAACTTGGTATCAAAGCCTAATTTTTTAAAGGAGTCCTAGGAAGTCTGACAAGCTGCATTAAGTAGAGTCGTGATCATCGATATGTAGCACGCCACATCTATGAGCTAGAGGCTATAAGACATTTTAGGAAAAAGTTGTTTCTTTCTTCCAGATTCTATCGTGCCTACAATTGTCCCTCTTATCTAATAGTTTATGCTCTTCTATTTTAGAAAATGCCTCTCTGAAGAGCGAATGCTGAACAAAACAAAGATGAGAAACTCCCACTTGTTGATCCTCTGAATAAGAATGTGTCTCATGTTAAGTTTTAGGCGGCCTTTTAGGCACTAGCCCAAGCAGTCGCCACTAATATTTGGGCCAATAACCAAGCCACAATTGCAAATCAACAAGGACGTGATGTAGCTATTTCTAGGTTCCATAATTTTATTTGAATGAATTCGCTAGAGTTTTATCGATCCAAACCAGGTAAGGACCCGCAGTTGTACCTTGAGGAGGTGACAAAGATTATGTAGGTTATGCATGTTTCTGAGAAATAAAGTGTTATGTTGGCATCTTACAGGTTGAAGGACATAGCTTATGACTGGGTTGTATCATAGAGGAAGGATAGAGGTGAGGATGCTACTCCTATGACTTGGCAGGTATTCCAAGATGCATTCTTGGACAAGTTATTTCTACATGAGATGAGAAAAGCAAAGATTAAGGAATTTATGAACTTGAGGCAGGGCTCCATGACTATTAAGGAGTACTGCTTGAAGTTCAACCAATTAGCCAAGTATGCTCCTGATTTGATTTCTAATACTCCAACTAGTATGAGCAAGTGCATGATAGGTGTTTCTAGTTTGGTGCTGAAAGAGTGTAGGACTACGATGCTGTATAGAAATATGGATCTATCTAGGTTGATTACGTATGCACAGCTGATAGAGGTAGATAAGATTAGAGAGAGAGATAGAGTGAGGGGCAAGTAGTAGGCTAGATTTGAGCAGCCTGAGTATAGTTATCCTAGGTTCCATGGAGGAAATCGCCAGTTTTAGAGATGTTCATCTATTCCAGTGCCTTCATCAGCTAGTGCTCTCTCTCCTACAGGCAATAGGAGGAAGGGAACAGGTCTTTTATATCTAGGTTACAGAAAAGTGTTGGTAACAAGCCCTATTATCCTCATTTTGCTAAGTGTGGTAGGGATCATCTCGGCGAGTGTTTTGTATATTTAAGGGGTTGTTTTGGTTATGGCAAGCAAGGATACAGACTTATAGATTGTCTGCATGCTAGGCAGGGGACCAGAGATACCCGACCTTAGGCACAAACTACTAGTACACCAGATCATGTCCCTTGTCCTGCCTCTATTCAGGGTGCTTCATCTAGCACTACTGGCGGTCAGTGCTAGAATAGATTCTATACCTTACCATCCCGTCAGGAGCAGGAGAACTCTCCCAATGTTTTTAATGGTATGCTCTGTATATTTTTTTTTTATGTTTATGTGTTTCTAGACCCAGGGTCAAGTCTCTCCTATGTGACCCCACTTATGGATGTGAATTTCAAAATGAGTCCCAAAAAGATTCTTGAGCCTTTCCTAGTTTCCACTCTAGTAGGGGAGTCAGTTATGCCTAAACAAGTGTATAGAGATTGTCATACCACTGTTCTTCAAAGAGTCATACCTGTTGATTTAATAAAGTTAGACATGGTGGATTTTGACCTTATTCTGGGTATGGATTGGCTTCATTCTTGTTATGTATCTATAGACTATCACACCCGTGTGGTCAAGTTTCCATCTCTTGATGAACTAGTTTTAGAGTGGTCCAGGAGTTTGGTATCTCCCAAGTGTCATTTTATCTCTTATCACAAAGCCAAAAAGCTAATATCTAGGGGTTGCATATATCACCTAGTTAGAGTCAAAGACACTAAGTTCGAGGTTCAAACTATTCAGTCAATTGATATTGTTAATTAGTTTCTAGATGTTTTTTCGGAAGATCTTCCAGGGTTACCTCCCGATAGAGAGGTAGAATTAGGGATTGAACATCTTCTCGATATTCGTCCTATTTCTATTCTAACATACCGTATGGTACCTACTAATCTTAATGAGTTAAAAGAGAAACTCAAAGATCTTTTAGACAAAGGTTTCATAAGGCCCAGTATTTCTCCTTGGGGGGCACCTGTTCTATTTGTGCGAAAGAAAGATGGTTCTTTGCATATGTGTATTGACTATCATCATCTTAACAAGTTCATGGTCAAAAATAAGTATCCACTTTTGAGAATTAATGACCTTAGATCTGGCTATCATCAACTTAAAGTGAGGGAATGTGGTATTTAAAAGACAACCTTCCCAACGCGCTATGGTCAATTTGAGTTTCTAGTCATGTTTTATGGGTTAACCAATGCCCTAGCAGCTTTTATAGACCTCATGAATCAAGTGTTCAAGCAATATCTTGATATGGTTTTCATAGTGTTCAAAGATGACATACTTGTCTACTCCCGCAGTGAGCATGATCATGTAGATCACCTTGGAATTATCTTGCAAACTCTTAGAGGTCACCAATTATTCACTAAATTCAATAAGTGTGAATTTTGGCTAAGGTTTGTAGCCTTTCTGGGTTATATTGTTTCAGCCGAAGGTATTAGAGTTGATCCCCAAAAGACAGAAGCTATAAGAAACTGTCCTAGACCTATCTCTCCATCTGACATTAAAAGTTTCATGGGTCTAGTGGGATACTACCGCCGTTTTGTTAAAGGTTTCTCATCTATTGTGTCTTCCATAACCCGGTTGACCCAAAAGAAAGTTAAGTTTTAGTGGTTAAATTTCTATGAGAAGAGTTTTCAGGAGTTAAAGACTCGACTTACTTCAACCCCTATGTTGACTTTGCTTGATGATATAGATGGTTTTATTGTGTATTATAATGCCTCTAGAATTGGTTTGGGTTGTTTGTTGATGGAAATATGTAAGGTTATAGCCTATGCCTCTAGATAGTTAAAGGCGCATGAAAAGAATTACCCAACCCATGATCTTGAGTTAGCTGCTGTGGTCTTTGCTTTGAAAATCTGGAGAAACTATCTTTATGGTGTTCATATTGATGTGTTTACTAATCATAAGGGCTTGATGTATGTGTTTACTTAGAGGGAGTTGAATCTTAGGAAGAAGAGGTGGTTAGAGTTGTTAAAAGACTATGATATGAGTGTTGTATCACCCGGGCAAGGCCAATGTAGTGGCGATGCCCGTAGTAGATTGTCTATAGGTAGTGTTGCTCATATAGAGGAAGGTAAGAAAGAGTTAGCTTGTGATGTGCATTGTCTAGATAGATTGGGTGTTAGGTTACTTGATTTGGTTGAGGGAAGTACTTTGGTGCAAAGTAGTTCCAAATCCTCTTTAGTTTTGAAAGTGAAGAAGAAGCAAGATAGAGATCCTAGTTTGGTCAGACTAAAGGAAACAATTACGAACCAAAAGGTAGAGATTTTCTCCCAATGGGGAGATGGTGTCTTGAGATTGCAGAGTAGATTATGTGTTCCAAGTGTTGATGATCTGAGGGGGAGGATTATGGCTGAAGTGCATGGCAAGCGGTATTCTATTCATCTCGGTACTACCAAGATATATCGCAAATTGCGGGAAATCTATTGGTGGAATGGTATGAAGAAGGATATAGCTGAGTTTGTAGAAAAGTGTTCAACATGCCAATAGGTTAAGGTAGAGCACCAAAGACCTGGTGTTTTGATGCAAGAGTTTGGTATACCCACTTAGGAGTGGGAGGTGGTGAATATAGACTTCGTAATCGGGTTACCTCTTTTGCATCATCATCATGATTCTATTTGGGTTATTATAGATATATTGACTAAGTCCGTGCACTTCTTGACCATACATATATCTTATACAGCGAAGGATTATGCTAGATTGTATATTCAGGAGTTAGTCAGGCTCCATGGAGTTCCCTCATCTATCATTTCGGATAGGGGTACTCAATTTACTTCTCAGTTTTGGAGGTCGTTTCAGCAGGGTCTTGGTACCCAAGTTTTTTTAAGTTTCGCTTTTCATCCATAGATAGATGGTTAGGCTAAGAGGACCATTCAGACCATGGAAGATATGTTGAGGTTTTGTGCTCTTGATTTCAAAGGAAGTTGGGATAAGCATTTGCCATTGATAGAGTTCACCTATAACAATAGTTAACATGCTAGCATCGGGATTGTACCATTTAAGGACTTGTATGGTAGAAGATGTAGATCACCCATAGATTGATTTGAAGTGGGTAAAACTCTAGTGATTGGGCCTGATGCAGTGTTTAAAGTTATGGAGAAAATTAAGTTGATTAGAGAGAGGTTAGAGACAGCTCACAGTCGTCAAAAGTCATATATCGATGTGCGGAGAAGAAGTGTTGAATTTGAAGTGGGTGATTTGGTGTACTTGAAGATTTTACCCATGAAAGAGGTGAAGAGGTTTGGTAAATAGGGAAATCTTAGTCCCTGTTATGTTGGCCCGTATAGAGTTTTGAGCCATGTTGGTAAAGTAGCCTATGAGGTTGAGTTTCCTGCGGAGGTATCAGTCGTTCATCCTATTTTTCATGTCTCTATGCTTAAGAAGCATATTGGTGATTCTGTTCTAGTAGATCCTTTAGAGAGTGCAGATTTTCATAACATTCTTTCATTCAATAAAATTGCCGTTGAGATCCTATATTTTCAGATCCGTAGACTGAGGAACGAAGAGGTTCCCTTGGTCAAAGTGTTGTGGCGGAACCAGTCAATTGAGAGGGCTACTTGGGAGGCAGAAGTAGACATGCGAGCCAAGTACCCTCACCTATTTTTTGTGAGTTCAGATCGATCCAAAGGTATTATTCTTCCTTACTTCATCCCTTCTAAACTAAAGTTCAGCTATATATCTTTTCTTACATGAGTTCTTGCAATTTCTGAGGTATTCAAGAGTTTAGAAAGATTTTGAGCCTATTTAACAAATTGCTTCAGCTATGTATACTCTATTTTTCCTGTATTTCTAGTCTTACTAGCGATATTCTAGGATGAATGTTTCCAAGGGGAGATATTGTAAGACCCCGCAAAGTTCCCTTGTAGTTTGAGCCTTGAGCGTGTCAAGTGAAGTGTAATTCTATCGCTAAAAGATTGAGAAGAGAATTCCTAAGTGATTAGTGTTTTAATCTTGTTGAATTTTCCTAAAAATGACTTCCTATAGTATAGAGAATTGAAATAACTTTTCGACGATACCAATTTCATCCAAATCCAGAATTGGGGAGGGAAGTTATGGCTGTTTTACCAAGAGTTGTCGAAACCGCCCAGGTGCGATGGAAAGGTTGATGGACCATCTAGTGTGGGATGGACCATCGCCTGAACAATTGCAACCAAGGAAGTAACTCCCTTTTCTAGCCCAAGTGTGACATCCAGGACGACGGACCATCAAGACTGTGACGGACAGTCGTTGAAACCATCACCGTTGAGGCAGTATGACCTCATCCTAGCCAACGTGTGATGGATGATCTGATGGACGACCATCAAGTTTGCAACGGACCATCATTGAGACTGTCACATTGAGGCAGTGTATTCTTTTTCTGACCGATGTGCGACGAACGATCCGATAGACTGTCAGGCTAGCGACAGACCGTCGCTCCTACCGTCGTAGCCCCCGTTCAGTATTTTAAGTCATTTTTAAAAGGGAATCTTTGGTCTTTCCACTCTTCTATAAACCAGGTATATTCCAAACAAAGAAAATCACTTTATTCATCATCCAAAACACAAGAGAGATAGGATTTCTCCCTAAAGATCAAATTTAAAACTTTTCTCCAAGAATTCAAAGAACTCACCATAGATTCTACAAATTGAGTTGAGATTTAAGTTCCCCAAGTTCAACGGTTGCAAGAACCCTCTCTCAAGAGTAAGAAGAAGAGTTTGAAGAAAACTTGTTCATCCAATTTCATAATCTAAGGTATGTGGGATTTTGAACAATTATAATCCTTTCACCCTTGTGTACAAAGGCTTATTTAAACCATAATTTTCTGCAACCTATGATATTTTACATGATATTGAATTAGGGTTTTTCACGCATTGTTATTGATTGCAATAGCTTGATGTTTCCCATTAATTGAAAGTCAAATAGCATGATTTTGAATGTTTTCTTAAGAAATTGAAGCTGGGTTTATACCCTATGTTGTTACTCCTTAAGAATTTAAGATTTTCAATGTTCTAGAAATGGAAGTATATGAGTATGTTGATATTTTGAGACAAATTGTTGTAACTTCTATATTTCTTCATGAATTATGAATCTATATGCTATGTATTATGCATTATGATGAGTTTTAACTTCAGATTGAATTATGGGTCATCAAGCCCTACTTGAGACTTGTAATTTTATGAACTATTGTGCTATAAGCACCCATGATTTGAGTATTTTGAGATTATTGAGAAATGTTTTGACCTGATGGTCATAGAGTTTTGAAATCCACTCTACCACATGAGATTTCAAATTTAATTGTTGGGTTCTTATGAACCATGAGATTATTTTGAAAGTGTATTTCCATGAGATGAGCGAGATAAACTAAATGGAGTAGTATTTAGCACCGAGTTGGGTAAGTTACCACGGTTTCTTACCCAGAACTACATGCCACCGTAGGTTTGATACTTTGGGCCTGAGGCCGAGATAATTGGGCTCCAGGCCAAGATAAGTGAACACTGAGTTGAGTTTATACTCCTTGTCAAGAGTATGACGCCTCTCCCCAACGTGAGGTTTCTTCCTTAGGAGGACAAGCCGTTGGACTCCATATAGCTTGCATTGGTTATGTCGGTTAAGAGAACCTCCCTAACTAAAGTATTTTCCTTTGAGATAGAATATTTTCCCTAAAACTTTGAGATGTGATATTTTCTAAAGTGAACGAATTTCTTTTGAATATTTTCCAAAGAAGAAAGTTGTTTTCTTTACCAATAAGAGTTGATCATCAGTTTTTAAACCAAAGTCTTATGATTCCGAGTTCCAAGTGTTTGAGTTCAAAAGAGTTATAAGTTCTTGAGCAATAAAGAATTTATACCCTCCATGAGATATATGCATGAGTTGAAAGTATTGTTTAAATCTTCCTTCATCCTATATGTAATGAGAATAAGTGGAGAGCACAGATTTTAAAGCCAAAGTATAATGACTCATGAGATTTGTGTTACATGCTTCATTCTACATGATTTATGAGCTTTACATTTTAGACTTATTCAAGCCATATGAGTCATTCCTATTTGCATGCATGATTTTATTAAACAGTATTGACATTGTTTTATGTAAATGGATACACCCCTATATAATTAGTATATTCCTAAGTGTTGATCCACATATACGTCTATGTGCTACATTGTCTTATAATGTAGGTTCAGGTGCTCAGTCCCAGCCTCGTCAGTGATTCCCGAGTACAGGTGCTCAGTCCCAGCCTCGTCAGTGATTCCCGAGTACCTTCATCTACATTTCTATAGTGGTAAGTCCTCATGCTTTGAGGACCTATCTTCAGAAATTTCAATACTCAAGTGTTTATGTTATTACTTTCAGGTCAATTTGAGTCAGTTGGGGACCTGTCCCAATGGCTCTTGAGTTCATGGAGTAGTAGAGGCTTTGTCAGACTATTTATCAGACTGTGGTTGTGTTGAGATTTCCAGTATTATAGTCGTTTGGACCAAGTATTATCTTTGTATTTCCTTTCATTTGATATGACCATGCTAGTGTTTTGTATATTCCTTCTTGAATGAGTTATTATGAGAAGTGATAGGCTCAAAGGGTTAGCTTGGGGATATTTGTAGCCCTAAGAAGTGTGTGACGTCCCGGGAGGTAATTTTGGGTTGTTACAGTGCCAGTACAAGAAGTAGCTCCCTTTGGCACATGAACTAAAGATTTGGCAATCGAAATATTATTAGCCCTAGTGACAACCGTGGTTGTAGAATAATCTCACTGCATGTGACCAAGATGATCATAATTATAGCACTAATTTCTCCTCTTCTTATAATATCTATAGTAAAGCTTCCCACAAAAATAGCAAGGAGGATGAGGTGGAGATGACTAATCTCCACTAGCTCGAGACTAGGCACTGTATGCCTTTGAACCAGTTCTAGCCTAAAAATGATGATCACCTAAAGGCTTAAGATAGGAAGAACTAGTAAAAAATTAAGAATTTCCCCAGTTCTTCTTCTTGGTCCACTATCTACCATCTTTCCTACTATTTTGCTTACCCCTATCCTCCTCTAAATACCTTAACTTCTTGTTTTACCTCTCTCTAATCTCTGTTTGTGTCTTTCTTTCCTCCTCAACCAGTTGAATATAAACCATAGGTTTGGAGTGTCCATATCATTATTTAATATTGCAACCTTACACTCCAATACTAAGTCACTAAAAAACTAAAAATAAAACTTTATCTTGGATCTCATATTGGATACTAACTCTGGAGCATAATGAGACAACTGCTAAAATGTTAGAACATACTTTTTGACACTCATCTTACCCTACTTCAGATTAACAAACTCCTCATCCTTAATTTCCCTCAACTCCTAAGTGAAGAAGTGATCAAGAAAGGTACTCAAAAATTTATCCCATACTGACTGCTTAACATCGTCATTCCTCATTACATCTCACTCTCCATACCACTGGTAAGCAATATATTTTAACTGATAAGTAGCAAACTCCACACCTCTATATTAGTAGTATGCATCACTCCAAAAATCATCTTCATCCCTTCCACAAACCCATGAGTATCCTCATCAACCTTAGATCCTATAAAGGTTGAGGGATTCAAACTTATCAACTGGCCAACCTGGTGACATTAGATGAATGAGCAATAGAACTAACACAATTCAATTGATGAGAATGAGATGTCACCAACTGAGTAAGCAAATAAATAGACCAACAAAACATTATATTGGAGATATCTCCCAAGGTAACTGTTCATAACTGTTACCAGCATAGGAAGCTCGAGGAGGACTAGTAGTGATAGGTGGAACTCCACGTGCAGTAGCACAATAAGGAGCAGGGATCCTAGATTAGGTCTTTACTCCATAAATAGGGTGAGTCCCCTCTACATTATCCTCAAGTAGAATAGAGTTCCCAATAGATTTTCTATGAATGCCATACCTTAGGGGAGGCATGATCTGAAATGTGAAGAAGTCAAGAGTTAGAGAAGTTTCATAATACTAGACTCTATAGCCCAAAATAGAACACAATAGAGGGAAACATTCCTAAATGTCTTGTAGTTTCCTCCTTATAAGTATGGTGCACTGCACACCCATAAAATGAACTCTACTACATAGCTTTATGGACACCCAAAAACCCTAAATTATGTTCTAATACCAAGCTTGTGACGACTTGAACTAGGTCCTAGCCATGAAGGGCATCTCAAGTCCACCATGGACTGGAGACCACCCTTTTAAACTAACCTAAAGAGAACAATAATAATAACAAAGATAAAGTTAAAGCCAATCAAATAGTAATAAAAAGATGAATAGATGAATTAAATAAAATCTAGGAGTCAAAACAACAACAAACCAACATATGTACATAAATCCTTTAAAACCAAAATAACATCTATGTCGGGACATGCCCTCTACAATGACCAAAAGAGTCCAAAAGTACAAAGTTAATATATAAAGAATAATGAAATCATAACTCCTTCCTAAGGATGGAATCTTACTACTTCACAGCTACTCAACAGATGTGCTAATCCACCTAACATTGCATAAGAGCAACAAAAAAGTCTTCAGGACCTTCATTATGAAATGATGTAGCATCCTAGAAGGTTTAGTGGGATAAGCATTGACATGTAACTCAGGTAAAGTGATAAAATAAATCCATGTGAAAGATCAGTCAAAACAACATGTACGCATTCATATAAATATATATAAGATGTCGAGATAGGGTAAAGGTTATAAACATAGGAGTTTTAAAGCCATTAACCTGAACTATGTAGCTTAATTCATCCTAAGGGCACCCATGGGTTATATGGGTTCATCTCTCTCTGCTGAAAGAGCCCTAGTGCATGTTAGTCACATGAACCAAAGAAAATCGAAGGGAAAACTAAATCCACCATGGGAATAGCTATCCTAAATATAGATTTATCAAGTGTGTGTCTAGCACACGGTCATATAGACCCCCAACACCAGAAAATGTGGCTTTCAATGTTTATCCCCCCGGGATTTACACCTTTACGGTGAGCTACACATCCCTCTTTAATCCTAAATAAAACAATTTGCACATAATTCTAACCATTAAACCAATAGTCATTTGTTAACGCATTTATCACATGGTATCGTCATACCAATATGCTTGCAAGCTAAATTAAATATGCAAAACCAATCCACATAACCACATTGACTCCTAAGTTTCATTAAAATCCAAACCATAGACACCAAGGCCATCCAAATCAATTTTTATATCTATTTATCCATTAATGCAATGCTTTGAGTTCAAAAACAAGTTAAATCATGCAATTATCAATAATAAAAAAATCAAATTTACAAAGTAGGTTGAGCGTCATGCAATTCCAAGCCAAAATTCATCCAATTTCAGAAAATCCATGTCCCCCATTCAAACCATTTAAATAATATACCAATTCAATCCTAAAAATAATAATTTAAAGCCTGAATAGTCAATTCAAAACATGTTAAAAGTAATTCAATCACTAATAATGAAAAACCCCTCAACTCAATTTCAAAACCCATAATTTAAATCACATGAAAATCCATTCAATCATGTCAAAATGTAAAAATAAAATTTAGGAAAGAGAAATATGTTTCAAAAACACAAGAAATTGAAGTGAATTTTATGATTGGAGTCCTGATGATGAATGTACTGTGAAACCCTTGAATGTTCTTGGGTTTTGAGATTTAAGAGAGAATGGATGATTTTGATCTTTGAAGATTGAAGAAAAGAGCATTATTTTATTTTTAAAGGTCGTACACGGGGAAAAACTCCAAAATCCCCTTGCCCAAGTGAAAAAATATAAACTACACTAAAATCAAAACACCACCATGGCACAACGTTATCATGGAGGCTAATAATGTTGCCACGCCAATATCGTTCACTACAAAAAAAACTGTGTTTAGCGATGAAATTTACTGACAAACCTAATTTTGTCATTATATAGGGAGGGATTAGCAACGGATATTTCAATTTGATCGCAGACATAGTAGTCTAATTTTTTTTTATATTTTATTAGTAACGAATCAGTGACGTAATTATAATTCTGTCACTAAATAATAGCGGAAAAAATTGATGCCTAAATTTTGTGACGGATTAGCAATGAAATGTTGGTCGCTATGGTAATTATTTCGTAGCAATGGATTTAGCAACAAACTTTCTCGGTGCCCTTCATTTTTAAAAAAAAAAGTATTTTATTTAGCGAACAATGAAGCCATCGTAAAATATTAGTTTTTTTTCTAATTAATTATTATTAGTATAGAAAAGAGGGAAATAGGGCTAGGGTATTAATATTACTCTTGATTTCTTTCACATTCATGCTTCTCACTCTCTCTTAGTCATATCTCTATCTCCAATCTCACATCTCCATCTCCGATCTCATGCCCTCTTAGTGTCAAAGATCTCATATCTCCAATCTTCTATCTCCTATCTCACATCTCTATCTCCGATCAAAAATTGAAGGTCAAAACTCAAAAGAATTCAGGTAACCCTTTTTATCCATCTCATTTGCATGTTCAATTTCTATTGTTGTTGATAGTATTTTAGTTTCTACTTCATCTTCACTTTCTATCTGATCTCGATCTTATCAAATGTCATTGGTATTACCTCTTGAAAGTTGAATATTTGTTTTTGGTCCATTTTTTGTTATCCTAAGCATCAAAACTTATCCCATTTTCTCTCAAATACTGTCTTTCTTACAAATACTATGAATAAAGCAAGAGATATTCCATTTCCATCACTTACAACTTTATTTTCTGCTAGTCTTATTCTTTCTCTGAACAGCAGAAGGTTTTCACTTTCTGGGGTTCCTCAATAGCCTAAAGAAAAGATTTTCATTCTATTTTCTTGTATGATTAAGTTGTGGCTCTATTGTACAAATGATTCTGCTTTTTGAAATGTCATAAAGAAATAAAGAATCTAGTAATCAAAGATTCAATTGATATACTTTTATTTTATTTTCCTTTTTAGCTTTCTAAAGTGTACTGTAACTAGTTCTATCTATCTTCCTAAACAGTAGTTCATTCCGTGTAAGTTGAAGACACTCTGGGTATTGTTGTTTGTGTTTTCTCTGAAATAATTTCTTTTGTTGCCTTCAAATTATACCGCTTGTTTGGTTTGTTTGGAAAGGATGGAGTATCATGCTCGTAGTATAAGACTTGATTAGTAATTAGTATTATTACTATGTTTAAAATTTGAACTTAATTTTCAAATATGTGACTGTTACTTTGGTTGGATTTTTCTATTTTATTTGTGCTAGACCAGTAGCTATTTGCAAGACATAGTTATATTCTTCTGTATGATTTACTTATGTTTGGAAAATATTTGAATGTTAATGGTTTAACTCGATAACCGAATCGATAACAATCAATAACCAATAAACTGATAACCGATAAGCTGATATCTTAATGGTTCTTAATGGTTTAGCTTTATTACAAACTGATAATAAATATGTCAAACCGATAAACTTCAAAACCAAACCAAAATGCACCATATGCTGCCCTAGAGGGTTGCTTAAATTTATTATTCCATAATATTTCTATATCCCATGGAAGCTCTAAAATATATGAGAGAAATAGTTTTAAATTTCAGTAAATAGTAGTAACGATATAAAGAAATTGTGGTCAACGATCTTTGGTCCCATGGTACATCTGAATGTATCACATAAATTGAATGACTTGACACTGATGCATCATATACTCATGTAATGCTATCATTCTTTTTGTTGATCATTTATCTAAAATAAAAATAAATGTATTTGAGCGTCTACGTCGATTGCATTGTTTATACTATACTGTTGATAGTTTCCTTTTCAAGTCTTTATCTTCTTGAGTGAAAATATTTGAGTTTATGAAACTGGTACCACTTATTAATAAGGAACAATCCACAACTATAAACAAGAAAAAGTAAGCATCTACACAAGTAAAGAAAGACAACAGTACTGCTGTTTTAATTTGAAATTAATGTTGCTCCTACACTTTGAGATAATGTACCTTCAAAACTCAAGGGGTGTTGATCAATAGAAAATTTGGAGAATGAAACAAATCTAAGGAAGACCTTATTCTTAAGGACTTTAATGTTCAAGTTGAAATACTTATTTGAGTCACTTATCTTTTAGGTGTCTTTTTATTGGAATTGGTGCAGTGAAGTTGTAGATTGGTGGTAAAATAAGTGGAGTATTGTATTCAATCAGGTGTTTTTTTAAACTTTGTTTCAACTTTTTATTTTTCTTGCTAAGCTTGTTGGCTTCTCGATTATGTTAGTAACTTATTTTTGATATTAAGCATGTAGCAATAAATTTGTTGTTAAAATAGAAGTATGTATCACTTTTATCTTATTTTTAAGGTAAACTAGTTTTGTTTTCTACTTTAAGAGCATAATTTTGAATAATTTAGTGAAACTATTTGAGTGTCAATTGATCAACTTAAATTTGCTTTCTTTTCTAACTAGTTCTTTATATAGAGCCTGATCATACATTATCACTCATTAAGATTTCCAACAAGGTTAATTATTAATTAAGACTAATTGTCGTGTTTTTTATTAAGCTGGTTAATTAGCACTGATTATCTTTTTTTTATTTCAAACTTAATAGAAAGGTGAATAATCTAGAGCATAGTTGGATGTATGAGAGGTTAGATGGCCGAGGGGGTTTATACTCTAGATTTGTAACCGAGGTGGATGAATTTATTCAATTTGCATGTTCTCAACCAAATCGTATGATTGGTGACAAAGTTAGATGTCCATGTGCAAAATGTCAGAACTATAAATTCATGGATGTTGAAACTGTTAAATGTCACCTTTATCAATCTGGATTTATTGAGAACTATTTTATTTGGAAGCATCAAGGGGAAAAAGATGATATAAGTAAGACTTCTTATGGTAATGCATTGCATGGTGGTGGTCAACCTGCATTTGGAGAGAATCCATACTAACAAATAATTTTGGATGCAGCTGGTCCCAACTTTTCTCAGGGTTCAAGCTAGCAATCTTATTGCAATAGTGAACCCAGGTCATGAAGAAAGATCCTAATCCCGTGTCCAAAAAATTTTATTATTTGCTAGATGTTCCTGATGCAGAATTATATCCTGGTTCATCCCTCTCTCAACTTGTAGTTGTCTCTCAACTATTGAATATTTAAATGGAGAACAATATGTCACAGAGAGGCTATAACCAAATGATGCAATTACTTAAAGAGTCTTTACCTGAAGATAACATTATGCTTAATAGCTATTATCAGATAAAGAAGTTAGTGCATAGCTTGGGTTTGGCAGTTGAAAAGATTGATTATTGTGAATCAGGATGTATGTTGTATTGGGGTGATGATGATGAACACCTTACATCTTGTAAATTTTGTAGCAAGACAAGGTATAAGCGTGTGTTGGCTCTTATAAGAGGAAATTGGTCCCTTACAAGAGAATGTATTATTTTTGTTTGATTTTGAGATTGCAAAGATTATATGCATTCCATGCTATAACTTCTGACATGAGATGGCATCATGAGCATAAAAAAAGAGGATGGTGTGATGCGCCATCCATCAGATTCTGAGGCTTGGAAGCACTTCAATGAAACCCATCCATTTTTTGCCGCTGAATCAGGTTGGGGTTATGTACAGATGGTTTTCAACTATTCAATCAGTCTGGAAGGAAATATTCTTCGTGGCCAGTGATTGTAACTCCATACAATTTACCTCCAGGAATGTGCATGAAAGAGGCTTATATGTTCTTAACAATCATTGTTCCAGGTCCCAGCAATCCCAAACATAAAATTGATGTTTATCTGCAACCCCTAATAAAGGAATTGACTTTTTTATGGGAGACAGATGTGGAAACATTTGACATCTCAAAAAGGCAAAACTTTCAATCAAGGGCAGCTTTGATGTGGACAATTAGTGACTTTTCTGCATATTCTATGTTATCAGGATGGAGTACTGCGGTTAAATTAGAATGTCCTTATTGTATGGAGGAAACACAATCTTTTAGATTGCAGCATAGAAGAAAACAATGCTGGTTTGATTGTTACAAAATGTTCCTTGACCAACATCACCCATTTAGGAAAGATCGAAAGAACTTTCTTAAAGGCCAGACTGTCAAAAGACCTCCCCCAACAAATAGAATAGGAGAGAAAATTTTGGACTATATTTGTAATTTAAGGATAAGAAATGTTATAGAGTTATATGAAGAATAAGTTAATAAAATAATATGTAAGACATATGGGTGGAAAAAGTGAAGCATCTTTTGTGATTTGCCATACTGGAGTTCTAACATGATTCGACATAATCTTGATGTGATGCATATTGAGAAAAACTTCTTTGATAATTTATTTAACACTGTTCTTAATTTTGATGACAAAACCAAAGATAGTCCACAGTCATGGTTAGATACAACAAAGTATTGTGATCGACCTCAATTGGGAAAGATAGTAATGGGCAATATCCAAAAGCTATCTATACATTAGATAAAGAAGTAAGAGCAATCTTGTTTAATTAGATGAAAGGCTTAAAGTTTCTAGATGGGTATGTTTCAAATTTGGGTAGGTTGCCAGACACAAATGCGAAAAGGTTATTTGGAATGAAGAGTCACGATTGTCATGTATTTATCCAATGATTAATGCCTATTTCTTTTCATGAATTTCTTCCTAGTAATGTATGGTAGGCACTTATAGAATTGAGCTTATTTTGTAAGTATCTTACTTTGACCACTTTACGAGTAGATGATATGGTGCGATTAGAGAGAGATATTCCACAAATTTTCTGCAAATTGGAAGGTATATTTCCTCCAGGGTTTTTTGACTCAATGGAACATCTTTCTGTGTACCTTCCATATGAAGCAAGGGTTGCTGGACCTGTGCAATATCGATGGATGTATCCTTTTGATAGGTAAATATGTAACTCAGTGTTAAACTTGTGATAGTTAATTAATACATAACCTTCCAAAACACAATGTTACATCGTTTTATGTATATAGGTTTGGGAACTCTTAAAAATATGATTGAGAATAAAGCTAGTGTTGAGGGTTTCATTTGTGAAGCGTACTTGATGATGGAGTTAACATAATTATTTTCTCATTATTTTGAACCTCATGCCATGTCGTGAAATCATAATGTGGATCGTAATGATGATGGTGGTGTTGTAGAAGATCTTAAAGGAAATCTTTCAATATTCTCCCATCCAGGTCGACTTTGGAGAGAAGAAAAGAAAAAATATTTAACCTTAGATGAAATCAAGGAAACCCAAACTTATATTTTACTAAATTCTGAGAAGGTTGAGCCATTTGTGAGGTAACCAAATTCTCTTAATAATAATAAAATCTATTCTTATATCGTGACTTCTCATATTTAAATTAATTTGTTACAATGAAGTATATACCTGCAAAGTTTGGAAGAAGAATTTCTGAATCTCTCTCAAAGTGAAATAGACGAGAGACTTAAAGAAAATTTTGCTATATGATTCAAGGGATATGTAAGATTTAAATAAATATTAACTTTCATATAATGATGCATGTACTTAAATTGTCTTCTCATGTTTAACTAGATCCCATTAAAAATGAATACATGCATAGTCTTGCTCGTGGACCATTAATAGGAGCCACATCCCATTCAGTTTATTTTGTTAACAAATATAAATTTCACACAGAATGTCATGGTAGTATGAGATCAACAATGAACAGTGGAGTTTATATCTCAGATCCAAATTTTGGGGATTATTATATGCGAATAAAAGAGATTATTTGTAAATGACCATGTATGGGAAAAATGGATGGAACTTTGACAAAGTGATAACTGTGTTAAGATATTCAAGATAAATTTAAAGAATCATTACGGTGGACAGGAAGTAGCTGCTGGGACATACGCTGGTGGCTCTATCACAGTTGGAGAGCACCGAAAAAAACTTGTAAGTATATATTTCATGAAAATTATCTGCTACTACGTATCTTGAAATAGTTAATTAGTTTTCAGTCGTTTCTTCTCCGTTTTAGTAGCTATGGTTGTGTCTAAAGTGTGTAGCAAGCAGTTGGTCGTATGGTGCTACTTTTTTGGGTTGCTACTATGCTCTTTTAGCTGTTGACATACTAGTTTTTTCTCTTTATTTTGGTGCTATATGTGATGATTTGGTCTGTTGCTACGTACCTTGAAATAGCTGATTAGTTTTCAGTCGTTACTTCATCGTATTAGTAGCTATCATTGTGTCTAAGTACGTAGCAAGCAGCTGGTCATGGTGCTACCTTGTTTGGGCTGCTGCTATGCTGTTTTAGGTGTTGATATGCTAGTTTTTCCTCTTTATTTTGGTCGTATTTGTGATGCTCTGGTCTGTTGCTACGTACCTTGAAATAATTGATTATTTTTCAACCATTTCTTCGCCATTATAGTAGCTATGGTTGTGTCTAAAGTGCATAGCAAGCAGCTGGTCATGATGCTACTTTATTTGGGCTATTGCTACTCCCTTTTGGCTGGTGATATGACCTATATGTGTATTCAGTTCTCACAAGATACAAATTTATTGAATTCATATTGTATGGTTTAAGATACTACCGAAGGAAAAATCTTTGGATGTCATCCTTACCATTCTCAAAAACAAACAAATCTCTGGACTATTTGGTATTTATCTAGATAATTAAGTTTACTACGCATACTCTTTTTAATGAAAACCCTTGAATTGTTGAATTCTATGTTAAATGATTTATGATAAGAGCAAGTTTTTGCTTACGTTAAGAGTTACATAGTTGTCTTCTTATCGGTCTTTACCACTTGTCGAGTATTGTTGACAGCTAAGTTTGTTTTTCTTTTTGAAGGTTGAAGGAGCTACGGTTAGTTAAGCTTTGATTTTTAAATAGAACCATAAGAATAAGTAGCGTGTTTGTGTTGATTCTGATTTGTTACAATAATTGTTACTGGAAATTTTTGTTGCTGCTGAATATTTTCTGTTATTGGAGCTGCTGCTAATTTTCTGCTATGTTTCCAGCAAGCAGCTGCAATGTCAGCTATGTTAGTTTTTCTTTTTGGGGGCTAAAAGAGCCACACATAGATTAATTATAGTAAATAATCAATCCATATACATTCTCAAACGAGAACTGTGAGTATTTCAGCATCAAGCATACAAGAAATTAAATCTTTACTTATGTTGTTCATATTCCAAGTTTAATGTTCCTATTTCTTTCTTCATTTCCCTTGTCATACAGAAACTCCGAAGAATGAATAATGTAGTTAAGACTATCATTCCTTATTGCAATATCCCTCTTCTCATCTTTTTTGAAAGGTATTGTATTATGTTGCATGTCTGAAGTTGAAATTCTGATTTTGTAATTTCTTTACTGTGATGTTTGAAATGTTGTTTTTATCCATTATAAGAAATGTCCTTGCCTGCCTTTGGTAGTGCCTGAAAGAAATGGAAATTTAGTAGTTGTGTACCTGAAAATAATGAGTATGGTTAGCTAAAAAATCTGCCAGCAAGTTTCCTTCTCTGTAGGTATGAGCCACTTCGACCAAGTTATGAGCCATTAACATCTTTATTTTATTTATCTCCATCACAATGGTCCATGTCACCTCCCAAAAGCTATGAATAATTTTGCTGATTGTGAGGGAATCTGTCTTAATCATCAGAGGTGTTAACCTATTATTAAGACATTGTTGTAGTACATATCTTGTTTGTTACTATAATTGTTGCTGAAAATTATTGCTGCTGCTGAAAGTTTTCTATTATTGCAGTTGCTGCTACTTTTATGCTATTTTTTAGCAAGTAGCTGCTGCTATTTTTCCTGCAAGCAGATGCTGCTATGCCACTTTGTTTTGCAGCTATATTTTCTGCTAGTTTCTCTTATTTTTCCTCTTTATTTTGCTGCTATGTCAAGATGTTTGGTGATATTTTTTTGCTTAGAATAGGGTAAAAAAACTTGATGGTATGTCATGATTCTCTTTTGGTTTACTGCTAATTTACGTTGGTCTCATTCTAAATACCTGAAAATTCTGCATAGGCTCTTAAAATAGGTTGAGATCCAACTCCAAGTGAGTTACATTTGCACGTCCATACACATAATTAGGATGGAAAATCTTTTGTTGGTGAGCATTCCTGACTTCTATAGGTAAGTTCATAACTTACATCTAACTATATGATACTCATCTCTTATTTTTCTTTTGCGTTGACATGAACTTGAGTCTATTTTAATTACTTCACTTGTTACAGGAAAGGTATGAAGAAATTGTACGGGAAAAAGTACAATGTGAATCTGAAATTGACCAATTGGAGACATATTATGAAGCTGCGGGAGGAGCAAAGAAGAATAGATTATTTGGTCTTGGATCTGAAGCTGCCAGTTACTTTGGGAAAAAAATTTATACCCAAAATGCTTCCACATCATCAGTACCACCTTCGATTTCTATACGGACAACAAATATAGAGGAATTTGTGAAGCAATTGATTTCGGCCCTTACTACTCATTTTCTTCCGATAGTTATTGAGCGTGTTGGTGGTGATAACGACGTTGATTATTAGCTTCATATTATTCGTAGTCCATGATCGTTGCACTAATTTTTGATAGATTATTTTGACATTAGTTTATGTTTGACAAAATACTTGAAATTGTAGGTGTTGGACACAATTGTTGTGAATTTTGCTATCTATTTAAATGTTGGATATTTAATCATTTTATAATTTATGTGTTTCAACTATTTTCTTATAAATTATTAGCGACAAAAAATTAGTGGCTAACTTTTCTCGTTGCTACTAAAAAACTTTAGGGACGGATTAATTTAGTTGCTAAAGACGGATGCAATTAGCGACAAAAAATTAGTGACTAACATCAATCGTAGCTACTGAAAAACTTTAGCGATGGATAAATTTGGTTGCTAAATACGGCTACTCAATCGACCAAATTATGTTGCAACAGATCAACGACAAAATATTTTGTCGTAAATTAAGCCGCGACCAAAATGAATTTTGGGAATAGCAACTCCATAGCAACGGAAATGTACGTCAGTAATATCAACAACCAAACTATTTCATCGCTAATTGGTCACAAATTTTGTGATGGAATTCAAAATTTTATCACTATGAGGTTAGCAACGAGCAACATAGCGACAGAACATTTTCCGTTGCTATTCCGTCGCTATTTCTATTTAGCGATGGATTTTCATATGATAGCGATGAATATGTCGTGTCGCTAAATGCTATTTTTTTTGTAGTAGTTGACATTAAACTCCATGGAAAGTTGATATCATGGAGGCACACTGCCTAGGAGTTCCAAAATATCCCCAAACCTCTTCAAAAAATCCAATCCCCAAAATCCCTTTTAAACCTTTCTAAACACAATTCAAGTCAAAAATTAATACTACACATGTGGGAAGATCAAAAATAAAATGATCAAAATTTTAAGGGTTTATACATTTATGAAGGTATTGGGGAACCCAATCCTAGTTCTTCTCTCTTTTTGATAATATATTGAACAAAATCAACAATTGTTATTGTTGGAATTCTATTTTAAAACCCCTCTTTTTCAGTGAAGATTTTTAATGATTACGTAGACAAACATTTTGATTGATATTTTGACCTATTATCATCGGTATCAACCCTGACCTATTGGGTTCTATATTTGATCAATGACTGTATTATACTTTGTTTAGAGGTGTAATTTGGGCAATATCATTGTTCAACCATTATGGGTTCAAATGGATGGTGAGCCTTCGGGTAGATATAGCCCCAAGATGATACAAGAGTTTTATGCAACATATGTAGTAATAATGTAGAATAAGACTCTTTTAAACAAAGATTAGAAAAAACATCCTACACTACCTACATTCCTAGATCGAGGCATATCAGTTGATAAGTTGAGTGGGAAATCTCACGCTTCTTGTATGGTATAGAGTATGACGCCCCAATAAAAACGACTGAATATGATTATAAGGCTGATGAACTAAAAAGGATACGAATAGAGTAATTGAGTACATATGATAAGAGAATGCACTACATTTGGTTGGGTAGATCATTGCCACAAAGGGTACTGATGTAGAATGGATAGCAAGTACTGAGTACCAAATTAAAAAAGGAATCTTTAGATTTTAATGCAAAGTTATTGTTGTCAATTATGAGAAATCATTTGGGGTCGACCAATAATGACAACACTGTGTCCTCAAATTGTGATGCACTGACTGCTAACATTATGGAGGTGTACGAATTGAATATACCAATGTACATCATGGAAGAGATATAGGAGAGAGAAATACAAGTTAGCACTATCATTCCATTCCCATGCTTGGTTTCCCGTCTATGAAGGGATTCATTTATGCCTGAGTTACTTATGGTGGATTATTTTATGGAGGTGAATAGGGCTAAAGACATAGGGTTGCATTGAGATGACATAAATCCAATATTGGTTGAAACTTATTATACAAATTTATCATATGTACCCATACATATGGAGTTATTTTAGAGGGGTCAGTAGATTGAGACAGTGGGTTTTTTCATGGTTAAGGAAACTGCCACTCATTTATAAGTCGAGGGTGTTGTCCCTGACACAAGCACTTCCACAACTTCTACTACTAACCTGACTGTAGAATTAACCTCTTTATCCACTACACCAGCTGCTACACCAAGCTCATCTTCTCATTGTCCGTTGATTGTTGGTGATATAATCCAAAATGGATCCAATACTTTTTATCCCATAACTCAAGATGATACAAGATTCTAGGGTCGAGAACTATAAAATCATTAAGGAAAGTTCACAAAGATAGGAAAATTGGATTATGTTTTGGTTTCATTCAAAGGATAACAAGTGTTGAAGATGGGAGGACACAAGAAGAATAAATTCACATACTGCCATCAAGTGATGGTTCACTTGATGATTAGTCAAGAGCTTGACCAACCATCCTATGAGCCACCAAAAGTAAGACAATGGAGTAGTATACTATTTGACCTTGATGGCTTGCTTGGAGATCTACCACAACCTTGACTAACTATCCCATTAACCACCAAGAAGAAAAATGAAATCTCACACTATCTACCGGTAACTGTTGTCTTGAAGACCAATCACCTCAATGACTATCTGCCACTAGAGCTATCACAAGCCACCAAATCTCCACTTTGTGGCTCTTTTCATAATTTTGTCCAAGGTCACTTTTAGGCCTTTATAATACCACTACAAATAGAATATTATGGGTCTTTATTTCCTTAGTTTAATATGAATATTGATTATAAGACTCTTGAGAGAGCATGCGACCTTGGAAAAGCTCATGTTTTTTGTGTAGAAATGATTGTTGTAAAGGCACTATGATTCCCTTTCGGTCATAGTAAGAGTTAGGTTCTTGTTGGTAATATAAAGGGAATTCGTTGGATTTGACACATTCTTTGGTTGTCCTTTTTCCTATATTCTTGTGTCTATCTATATGTTATTTATATATTTTACTTTTGTATTTTTGATCCTATAATTTCGTTTAGTTTTCATGTTTATTTTAATTTTCATATTTTTGGTCGTATAATTTGGTATTTGAGTCAAGCTTGGATTTGTTCCCAAAAATTTAATCTTGGGGTGTTTTTCTAGAAATCAAAAAGAGGATCAAAAAATGTTTTGATCATTTTTGAAGTTTTAAGTTTTTGATTTTTGTGTCTTCTTGAGTTTCTAGTATTAGAATCTTGCTCTCTAGTACTATTTGAGTTAAAATCTGAAATTTGAGTTTATTCCAATAAGATTTGATTATTCCACCATTGTTGACGCTTGATTTTGAAGAAAAAATAAAGTGGGTTCTCAAATAAAAAATTTGTGATTGAGTTTTTAGTTTTATAATTTCTTAGGTTGTGTTTGGGAGCTTGAAAGGAGCTTGGGTTTTGAATTTGGTCAGATTTTGAGTTTGTTTGAGTGAGAATCAACTTTTAGGTGTTCTTTGTTCTTCATATCATGTTGAAGGACATTCAAAAATGAGGGTTTGAGAAAAAATAGGGAAGAAAAAGGAAATGTAATTGTTCGTGCCAAAGAAAGTATAAGGGCCTATAAGGAATCCTTATCTGAAGGGACTGGTGAGCCGAGTGAAGATCAGTCACTAATTCTATCTTGGATCCTATTCTGGTAAGGATGGATGGCTTGCCCAATAATCTGTGTAATGTCTCGCAAAATTCTCTTCCAGTCTGAGCCTTAGAGCATATTTGGTAAAGAAAAAATCTGAGTCAAAATGTTTAAGAAATATCCTCCCAAGTATGAAATACTTTGAAATCATGTGGGAATCTATTTGAGCATGAATTAAGATCATAGAGGTCTCCTAACTCATGAACGAGTTGAAAACTTTTCTATCGTTCAAGTTTTAGTGACCGTCAAAATTAGGGTCAACTTCAATTGATTATAACTCATTGTATATTAAGAACTGGGTGGTTTGATATATATCAAATGAAAGATATTTGAATTAGCTTTCCAACGATACCAATTTTTCCTAAATCTGATATCGGAGCAAAGAGTTATGCCTATTTTATTCCAGTATGTCAAGCTGAAAAACGATGACGACGTTTCTGACGGGCTATCACGTTTCTGACTCCCTTTTTGATGACGTCGTCACATTCTGATGATATTTCTGATGACATCATAGCCCTGGGCAGAAAATCAAGAATTTGGACCCCTTTTGTGACGATCATTCGTGACGGACTATCACAAACCTGATGGCCTGTCACGGATGACGTCAAGTTTATCTTTTCAGCAATTCAAGGGAGTTTTTGCAAGGGTATTTTGGTCATTTTCCACCCTTTTTGAGCCTCTATAAATATGAGGAACCCTCATTCAAAACCTAATTCAATCATTTTCTTTTTCAACTCTTTCAAGAGATTATAACTAGGGTTTCAATCAAGAACTCTAATCTTCCAAAACTCATCCATAAATCTTCTAGGTGTCTTCAAGAATCAAGCTCCTCATAGTGTGGGCTTCAAGAATTTATTTATTTCAAGTGTTGTTAAAGTTTCAATCACTAAAGTTCATCCAATTTCAAAGGTTAAGGTATGTAGATATTGATTCTTGGGTCCCTTTATCCAAGAAGCTCAAGAACCCTTTTTAAAACTAAAAGATTTTTATGTTTATGAGTTGTTAATGATTTGTATAATTTGAAATGGATGTTTAATGTGTTGTTGAGTTTTGATTTATGTTTGCCTACAAAATTTATGAGCTTTGACCCTAGTATGTGGAATTTATGTGATGTTTGTGATAGATCCTCTTGAAGGTGTTTTGCCATGTGATGTGTTCATGACTTTTGGGTGTAGAAATGGTTGAATAAGTAAAGAACATTCCCCATAGGATTGATAAAGATCTTAGGTAAAGCATAAGGGCCGCTATAGTATGTTGAATAGGAAACTCCAAATAGTGAGCTAGTCCATGCATGCCTAGTGTTTGATAAAATGCCTTAGTGAGTGAAATATGCCAAGATAGCATGAAATCCTCAAGTAGGTGTAAAATCAGTTGTGTCTAGTGGTTGTTGAAAGACCATAGGGAACAAAAGAACAAGTTGAGATATGATGGTTGTAAATTCTTCAATTTTGTGCTCTTTGATATATGCTAAGCTTTTAATACATGTCAAGTGGTTAGCAAGTAAATACTGACGTGTTAGTATGATGTTTCTCCCAAATCAAGTGATATCCAAATACATGACAAGACCGATATAGGTATGAAGTACTTGATGTAAGATCTTCTTGAATGGGTTATAATCTAATAGCATACCTTCCCTAGGATAGTATATGATGATGAATAAAGGTCTATGTTTCCTAAATACTTAATGCGATGTCCTAAGGATCTTGAGAGGGAAATTATGTTGTGATGCCCAACTACTTGAAGTGATTATTTAATGATTATGACAATATATGAATGATTGTAATGATGAATGAATGCTTGTAATGATGAATGAATGATGGTAGTGATATGCTTGTAATGATAAATGAATGATGGTAGTGATGAATGGATGACCGTGATGATGCATGAATGATTTGTGATGAAGAATGATTATGTCTTACTTTTATGTTATCGAGTCCTAGGGGTATTTATACCCAAAAATAAAGCTGTTGTCTAGAGCCTGTGTTAGTTTCTCAATAACTCCAATTGAGCCATGATTCTTAGAACTCATTGAACAATAGAACTCTATTTCCTCAGACAAGTGCGAAGCTTTATAAAGTTTGGTAATCTCTTTATCGCTAGTAACCTAGCCTCCGACCTGTAATCACCTCAATTCTAATAGTATTCAAGTGATTCAATCCTAATCTCAGAAGTGATTCGTGTAATCCATTCAAGCTCTATATCATCGGTTAGATACCATAATTCGATATCTTTTCTGTTAAATACGGAAATAAGTGATCTCAGCATAACTCAGTCAGACCTTTTGAGTAATATGATCAGTGTCAGATTCAGTTCAGCCATGTGTTCAGTTGAGAATTCAGTTCTGAGTCTTTCAGTTTAGAGTAGAAACTAGAACTGAGCGAGCTCAAGGATGGGATCTCACCTACTAGTAGAGGGTGTGATTCTTAGAAGCAATCCTTGTGCTCCAGAATTATGTAGCCAGCGTAGATGAGGGTAGATGAGGTGGCTTGACCTGCTAGATAAGGGCTCTACTATTCTCGTTTGAGGACCTGCTAGATGAGGGTCACATAGAGTTGTATTTACCAGTGGTGCGGTAATGACACATTTCTAACTGAGGCACAGGTTGGACCCCGCCTGTGGTAGGTCGGGGCATGTCGGTAAAGTGACTACTTCCCATAATTTCATTTTTAGTTTCAGTCTCAGTTTCAGAATCAATCTTTAGAAATCAAGACTGTCAGATATAGTCAGCTATCTTTATGAAGAACTTAGATAGTTTCGTTGATTTATAGACCATCCCGATAGATAGGTTTGGTCACATATGCATTTGATTTATATCATATTTAGAGATATGCCGCCAGACACGCTTGATCACAGTATCAGATTTTTATTGAATATTCTTATCGTCAGATTCAGATATAATCATACTTTTTATCATTGATAATCGCTTCCAAAATAATCTGTTAGCAAAGTTGATCTCTAATTCTGTCAGTCAAAATAAGTAAGCTTAGAGTACAATCCTTAATCTAAGCATATCCAGATCCTCAATTATCAGTATCAGAGGAGTCAGTGATTTAGTATCTCAATGTCAGTAGTGAGTTGAGTCTGCAGTAAAGTGGTATCCGAGTTTAAGTATCTAGAGTTGCGATGATTGTGTTCATGTTTTGTGCATTCATGTATGTGTTCCCATATGGCATCTTTCATGATTATTCAGTTTAGATATTGTGCATGCATGAGCCCTTGCATTAGCCTACGTCGTCTACATACTCAGTACATTCCTGTACTAATACATTTATGCTATGGTGTTTTATTTGACACCATAGGTTTAGAGGCACAGGATCCAAATTATCCTCAGCTGTTCAGTCCCCTTCAGCAATAGCAGCAGTGAGTCCTCTTCTTTCGAGGATGAATCTCAGTATTCTATTATTGTTTCAAATTTTTTTAATTTTTTGTTGACGAAGTTAGTTGGGGACCTATCCCGTCAACTCCACAGTTCAGACAGTTTAGAGGCTTTTCAGACGGATGTATTAGTATTCAGTTTTAAGTTTTGAGTATGTATAGATGTGTTGAACCTTATGGCAAGTTTCTGCATTTATTTTAGATATTATGCAGTGTACAGGTACAGGTATCAGAAAAGGGTTAGCTTATGGTCCTTCGAATCCATAAGCACCGTGTGATGTCTCGGGATGCGATCTCAGGGTGTTACAAACTTGTTATCAGAGCCTAAGGTTCAATAGTATCCTAGGGAGTCTGAAAAGCCGCATCTAGTAGATTCTTTTACATGGGTGTGTAGCATGCCACATTTATGTACAAGAGGCTATAGGATGTTCTTAGGAGTAATTCCTCTTCTTTCAGTGATCATTTCATGCGAGTGAGCATGAGCTCAAGTTGGTCATCAGTCTAATCCACTTAATTCTTTTATTTACAGAGTATGCCTCCTCGCAGATCTTGATCGGTCAATTATGACCCAGTCTGTAGGTGCCCCGCGCATCGCTCTAGTATTTTAGCGAAGTGTGTTTAAAGGGACATAGGGTCCCAAGGGGGAGTATTATGAGGTTGAATTCCATTAGATTCATCTCGATGCATGTTCAGATTTTCCTTATAATGTTAGCATCAATCATTGTTGCATGGTCAAGTCGTGCTTTCAAAAGTTATCTTAGCCGGACATTGATGCATTAGATATGCACATTCAGTAGAAAAAGTTCATCTTGTCAGTGTGTGTTCAGTCATGCATTCATGAGATCATCCTAGTTATGAGTCCATTCATCAGATATGCATGTGTATTATGAGAATTCGGCTATGAGTATCATCAGTTGAGTATTCCATGCATCATATATGCATGCCCAGTGTGAGAACTCTATATGTCAGTCATTCCAGTTGCGTAGTCCTGATCTGATATGTTTCCATTTCTTAGTAAGTTTTGTTGATCTGTATTCTCTGTCTATCAAATGATATTCGAGGACGAATGTTCTCAAGGGGGAGATAATGTAATGCCCTGCAAAATCCTCTTCCAGTCTAAGCCTTAGAGCGTATTTGGTAAAGTGAAAATCTGAGTCAAAATGTTTAAGAAATATCCTTCCAAGTATGAAATACTTTTAAATCGTGTGGGAATATTTTTGAGCATGAATTAAGATCATAGAGGTCCCCTAACACAAGCAAGTTGAAAACTTTTCTATCGTTCAAGTTTTAGTGACCGTCAAAATTTGGGTCAACTTCAATCGATCATAACTTGTTGTATATTAAGAACTGGGTGGTTTGCTATATATCAAATGAAATATCTTTTAATTATCTTTCTAACGACACCAATTTTTCCTAAATCAGTTATCGGAGCACAGAGTTATTCCTATTTTACTACAGCATGTCAAGCTGCAAAATGGTGACGACGTTTTTAACGGGCTATCATGTTTTTGACGCCCTTTTTGATGACGACGTCACATTCTGATGACATTTCTGACGACATCATCAGCCCTGGGAAGTACATCAAGAATTTGGACCCCTTTTGTGATGACCATTTGTGATGGCCTATCACGAACCTGATGGCCTGTCACGGATGACGTCAAGTATATTTTTCTAGCAATTCAAGGGAGTTTTTTCAAGGGTATTTTGGTCATTTTTTACCCTTTTTGAGTCTCTATAAATATGAGGAACCCTCATTCAAACCCTAATTCAATCATTTTATTTTTCAACTCTCTCAAGAGAGTATAACTAGGGTTTCAATCAAGAACCCTAATCTTCCAAAAATCTCTATAAATCTTCAAGGTGTCTTCAAGAATCAAGTTCCTCATAGTGTGGGCTTCAAGAATTTATTTATTTCTAGTGTGGATAAAGTTTCAAGCACTAAAGTTCATCCGATTTCTAAGGTTAAGGTATGTAGATGTTGATTCTTGGGTTCCTTTCATCCAAGAAGCTCAAAACCCCTTTTTAACACTAAAGGATTTTTATGTTTATGAATTTTTAATGATTTGTATGAGTTGAAATGGATGTTTAATGTATTTTTAAGTTTTGATTTATGTTAGGCTACCAAATTTATTAGCTTTGACCCTAGTATATGAAATTCATGTGATGTTTGTGATAGACCCTCTTAAAGTTGTTTTGCCATGTGATGTGTTCATGACTTTTGGGTGTAGAAATGGTTGAATAAGTAATGAACGTTCCCCTTAGGTTTGATAAAGAGCCTAGGTGAAGCATAAGGGCCGCTATAGTATGTTGAATATGAAACTCCAAATTGTGAGCTATTCCATGCATAACTAGTGTTTGATAAAATGCCTTAGTGAGTAAAATGTGCCAAGATAGCATGAAATCCCCAAGTAGGTGTAAAATCGGTCATGTCTAGTGGTTGTTGAAAGACCATAGGGAAGAAAGGAACAAGTCGAGATATGATGGTTGTAAATTCTTCGATTTTGTGCTCTTTGATATATGCTAAGCTTTTAATACATGTCAAGTGGTTAGCAAGTAAATACTGACGTGTTAGTATGATGTTTCTCCCAAATCAAGTGATATCCAAATACATGACAAGACCGATATAGGTATGAAGTACTTGATGTAATATATTGTTGAATGGAGTGTAATTTAATAGCATTTCTTCCCTAGGCTAGTATATGATGATGAATAGAGGTCTATGTTTCCTAAATTCTTAATGCGATGTCCTAAGAATCTTAAGAGGGAATGTATGTTGTGATGCCCAACTACTTGAAGTGATTCTTTAATGATTGTGATAATACATGAATGATTGTAATGATGAATGAATTCTTGTAATGGTGAATGAATGATGGTAGTGATGAATAGATGACCGTGATGATGCATGAATAATTTGTGATAAAGAATGATTATGTCTTACTTTTATGTTTTCGAGTCCTGAGGGTATTTACACCCAAAAATAGAGCTGTTGTCAAGAGCCTGTGTCAGTTTCTCGATAATTCCAATTGATCCATGATTCTCAAAACTCAATGAACTATAGAAATCTTTTTCCTCATACAAGTGCAAAGCTTAATAAAGTTCGGTAATCTCAATTATCTCTGTAATTACTGTATCACTAGTAACCTAGCCTCATACCTGTAATCATCTCAGTTTTAATAGTATTGAAGTGATTCAATCCTAATCTCAGAAGCGATTCGAGTAATCCATTCAATCTCTATATCGTCAGTCAGATACTATGATTTGATATCTTTTCCATCAAATACGAAAATAAGTGATCTCAGCGTAACTCAGTCAGACCTTTTGAGTAATATGATCAGTGTCAGATTCAGTTCATCCAGTACTCAGTTGAGAATTCAGTTTTGAGTCTTTTAGTTGGGAGTAGAAACTATCATCGAGCGAGCTCAAGGATGGGATCTCACCTACTAGTAGAGGGTATGATTTTTAGTAGCAATCCTTATGCTCCAGAACTACGTAGCTAGCATAGGTTGAGAAATCACACCTATTAGTTGAGGGTGGATGAGAGATATTAGTACCTGTTAGATGAGGGTAGATGAGGTGGCTTGACCTGCTAGATGAGGGTTCCACCATTCTCGTTTGAGAAACTGCTGATGAGGGTCACATATAGTTGTCTTTACCAGTGGTGCGGTAATGACACCCTTCCAACTGGGGTACAGGTTGGACCCCACCTGTGGTAGGTCAGGGTATGTCGGTTAACTCACTACTTCCCACAATTTTAATTTCAGATTCAGTCTCAGTTTCAGAATCAATCTTCAGAAATCAGGACTGTCAGATACAGTCATCTATCTTTATGAGGAACTAAGATAGTTTCGTTGATTCATGGACCATCTCGAGAGATAAGCTTGGTCACATATACAGTTGATTAATATTATATTTTGAGATATTCCACCAGACAGGCTTTATCACAGTATTAGATTTCTATTGAATATTCTTGTCGTCAAATTCATGTATAATTATAATTTTTATCATTTATAATAGCTCCAGAATAATCTGTTAGCAAAGTTGATCTCTAATTTTGTCAGTCAAAAGCAGTAAGCTCACAGTACAGTCCTAATGTAAGCATATCCAGATCCTCAGTTATCAATAGCACAAGAGTCAGTGATTTAGTATCTCAGTGTCAGTAGTGAGTTAAGTCTGCAGTAAAGTGGTATGTGAGTTTCAGTATCTAGAGTTACGATGATTGGGTTCATGTTCTATGCATTCATGTATGTGTTCTCATGTGGCATCTTTCATGATTATTCAGTTTAGATATTGTGCATGCATGATCCCTTGCATTAGCCTACCTTATCTACATACTCGGTACATTCCTGTACTGAAACATTTGTGCTATGGTGTTTTATTTGACACCATAGGTTTAGAGGCACAGGATCCAGATTATCCTCAGCAGTTTAGTCCCCATCGGTAGCAGTAGCAGTGGGTCCTCTTCTTTGGAGGACAAATCTCAGTTTACTATTATTGTTTCTGATTTGGTTTATTTTTAGTTGATGGAGTTAGTTGGGGACCTGTCCCATCAACTCCACAGTTCAAACAGTTTAAAGGTTTTTCAGACGGATGTATTAGTATTCAGTTTTAAGTTTTGAGTATATATAGATGTGTTGAACCTTATCTCAAGTTTCCATTTTTATTTCAAATATTATGCAGTGTACAGGTATAGATTTCAGAAAAGGGTTAGCTTATGGTCCTTCAGGTCTATAAGCATCGTGTGACATCTCGGGATGGGATCTCGGGGCGTTACAGTCATACATGAGGTTGAAGATCAGTTACTTGATCAGTCTCTAAGAAAAAGTTTATACTCCATTCTAGATGGCAAATAATGGCACCCATGATGATTAGTCAACTAATCAGTCACCAAGAAAAAGTTTAGCCTATATTCTGGAAAGAGGTAATGGTTCACCTAACAATAAATCACCAACCTAATGGATAGTCACATGATTAGTCACATAGAAAAAAATTTTGTAAGCTCATTTTAGATTCTTAGTTTCATGTCTTTCATTCTTAAGCATCTTTTACTAGATTCTAACACTAATTGCCAACTAGTAATCAACCTAAATAGTTATGATTTAGTTCTTGAGTCATATTTCTTTCTTTATCCCATTTATTTTGTGATTTTCTAGTTTTAACTTTTTAATTAACTTCTTGATTCAAGTCCATTTGTTTATAATTAAGTAGTCCATCTTTATTTAATAAGAATCCACTCCAACTAAGAGTAGAAATGTAACACTCAACATTTCGGGCTAGAACGAAAATTGTCATTTCTATGTGTAGATGTTCCAAAAACCACAAATCCTATGCAAATTTAGTATGTTAATCAATTATGTAGTGTGGGAACCTATTTGAGCATGAATTGAGATCATAGAGATCCCCTAACTCAAGGTCAAGTTGAAAGCTTTCCTGTTGTTTGAGTTTTAGTGAGCGTCGAAACATAAGTTGACTTCATTCGATCATAACTCCTTGTATTTGACAAAATGGGTGGCCTACTGTATATCAAATGAAATTTCTTCGAATTATCTTTCCAATGATATTAATTTTTCCTAAATACAATATTGAAGCAAAAATTTATGGTCATTTTACTCCAGTATGTCAGCCTGGAAAACTGAGTGATGATATTCGTGAAACTTATCACAAGTGTGATGACTTATCACGAATGTCGTAAGCCTTAGGCAGAATCCAGCCCTCAGTGATGACATTTCTGATGAGTTATCACAAGTGTGATGACTTATCACGAATGTCATTAGCCTTAAACAGAAATCCACTAATTCCAGCCCCCAGTGACGATATTTATGACGACTTATCACAAGTCTGATGGCCTATCACAAATGTCGTCAGGCTTAGATTTTTAGCAACTGGATAGCTGCTTAGTAAGGGTATTTTGATCTTTTTCCTTCACTTCCCATGACTTATAACCCTCAAGGAGCGTATTATATTCCATTCTCTATAGTTAAACATCCAAAAATTCTTTGCACACCTTTAACTACAAGGTTAGAGTTTCAATATAAAAACCCAATTTTCTAGAGATTCAACAATGAGAATTCGATAATTCTAGCATATTTAAATTCCCTATTAAAAAGTCTATGAGGGACACCCAATAGTTCTTGAATAACCTTCTGGAATGTTTGAAGTCATCAAAAAGCTCCAAGTTTAAGGTATGTAGTTTTGAACAAGAACTCCCTTTTGCTCTTGTGACCAAAAGTTACATATTTTCATAAAGTATTTTGTAAACTCATAGAGAATTCGTATCATGTTATTATATTGTGAGTTTTATGAAACTATGTCTTACCCAAGCTTTGAGTTATAATATTATTATGCATATTAATATTTTAAATTGTCAATTTATGATTTAAGTTGCATAATTCAATTTCTATATCATGTTTTGAGAATTTCAAGTCCTATTATTGTGAATTGAAACTTATGGTTAAAGCATGATTTTGATAATGAGATGTTAGTTATTTTTAAAGAATATCAAGAAGCGAGTTTTGATTGTAAGTTAAGATAGAAATCCACATTCTTGAGTTAAAGGGGATGCATTTTGGCCCCCATTATGTATACATATATTGTTGAATTATCTTAAGGTGGATTTTTTTAAAGTTTTGAGCTAAGTAAGGGAGTAGTATTTAGCACCCAGTTGGGCGTGATTCCGAGGTCTCATGCCTCAAAACTACATGACTCCGTAGGTTCTTGATATACCCCAAGTGGGTTAAGATAATGATCACTAAAGTTAAGGTTCTATCCGATGGCAGGGATAAAACAAATCTCCCCAATTTGGGTAAGACGTTGGACTCTATGTAGCTTACATTTTGTATGTCGGTTAGAAGAAACTCCCAAAGTAGTCCCCCACTCTATCTAAGATACAAGTATATGTATTTTGAAAGATATGAGTCCAACATTTCTACGACTCTCAAGTATCAAAATCTTTAAGTTTCCAAAAAAGTTCCTAGTTTTCATGAGATTTAAGTGTATGCTATGAAAGATGTTGTTTTAAGACTTTATCTATCTTACAAGTTTGAGAATAAAGAAAGAATGCAGATTTAGAATGAAATGCAATGAATCACGTGATTTACATTACCTGTTTTGTTATTCATGATTATGATGGTTTTAATTCAAGCTATGTGAGTCATCTATACTAGCATGCATTTTTTCAATAAGGATTTATGATATTGATTATTTAATTCCATACACCCCCATATACTCAGTACATTCCCAAAGTGTTGATCCACATATACATTTATGTGCTACATTGTCTCAAAATTTAGGTACAAGACTTAGTATCCACATTCATTCAGTCAGCTCGCAGCTTTCAGTCAGCAGGTGATGAATCTTTTTGATTCAAGGGTTTAAGCCAGATAGACAGTTTGACAAGTTCTTTATTTTCCTATTTCTGTCATATTGAGTTGGGATATTTTGGAGTCATGACCTGACTATCTAAAGTCAGTACTAGTAGAGGCTTCATAGTCAATCAGTAGAGTTGATGTATTCAGTTTTAGTTTTATTTTGGTAAAAGCAGAGTTATAATCTTGTAAAGTTCATATTTGTATTGATAAAGTTCAAAGAGTTTTATTTTCTCGCTGATTTTATATAGATTTAAGCATTTTATTCAGTTGCTTATGAGTTATGCCAGTCAAAGGGTTAGCTTGGGGTCACTTGTGACCCTAAGCACCAAGTGACATCTCAGGACTTGATTTTGGGGCGTTACAAACATGGTATCAGAGTACAAAGTTCAAGTATCCTAGGGTATCTGTAAAGCCATGTCTAGTTGAGTCTCTCGGAACGGTACGGAGATGTCTGTACTTTTCTACGAGAGGCTACAAGGCACTTAGGAAATGTCTCTATTCTTTTAAGTCTCAGATCGTGCTATAGAAATGTTCTTTAAAAAACTTATATAGATTCTCATCTTACTCTATCTGAACCACTTCCACTTTATCTTCAAGGTATTAGAGACAGTCAAGCTTAAATCTTTATAGATAGTGCTTTCTTAGATAGTCTCCACAGATAGTTATCGGATTATAAGTGAGTTAGAAAGTACCCCATCAGTGCTTTTGAGTTTTGATGATTGAAGTGCTCTATTCATGATTCATAAAAGTCGTGAACTACGCCCAAGCCAGATGTACTTCTAGATTCCTCCTCAGAATCTATACTGTAAAGCTATACTTCCCTATCCATGTATTACTCTTGAGATAGCATGATTAGTAAGTTCCAGTTCCTCCCCAGATAACACTCTCAGATTGTCTAGCAAGAATCTTCAAAAGTCACACAAAGTGGCTCGAGAGTAGCATTCAGTATTTTCAGTTGTCTCAATACCTACTCATGCCTTACATTCAGTTCCATGATCTTAATTCATTTTCATGCATATGATGGAGAATTATATACTCTCCTATTTACCAAAAATGAGGAGTTACAGTTCTTTTAGCAGTTGAAATCACATTTCATAAGTTATGAACTTCAAATTCAGGTCATGCAGCTTATGACTTATGTACTCAAGCTTTACAGTATGTTCAGTCCAAGTACTCAAGTAATACTTTTAATGACCTGTCAAATTCAAATTTATATCTTGCATGTCCTCGATCATACTTCTTTAATAAGTCCATAATGCTATATATTTTATTCCTCAAACCTCATTTGATTGTCAAGATATTCATAGTATCCCCTCATATTTTAGACCCTCATATTCTAACCTTCTATTACCTTTCCTTTGGTCAAGATAGTCATGATAATCAGTTGTCTGGATGGGAGAGAGTAAATATTTCTTGTTACTGGAAGATCATTGTATGCTTATTTTAGCTAAGGCAGTAAAGTGTGAAGTAAGATTAAAGCCAAGTCTTTAATACCCATCATGGTTAGTCGAAGTTTTATATGAGATGTTTGGGTAGTTGAAATCTTATGTATGTCTTCTTAGGAGTAGTGCATGGAAGTTGTTCTTGATAGGGGTTTGTAAGTTGTGACAAAGGTATTTTAGGGGAGTGTGTTTAGAAGTGCATATGTGGTTATAGAAGTGAGGCTTGAACATTATGTTTTTATATTTAGATGAATGCACTGCATATTAGTAAAATGTCTAGTACGAGGTTGAATGTGGTTGTTGGAGTAGTAATGTGGATTTTCAAGATATGAGAAGTTGTGAAGTGCAGGGCATGTTGAATTATAGTTCAGACTAGTAGTACAGTGTTATGTGGTATACCCTATGATTGTGGGTTAGGCTTGAAGATGGTGAGGGAATTTAGTTCAGTTCATACATGAGTAGAAGGAAATATCAACGGCCTTGTTAGAATTAGAAGATGAATCAATAATTATGGCTTTTAAGGTAAAGGATTAGTTGACATAATATTTTAGAAGTGTGTCTAAGTTTTAAATAAGGTGTTGCATCGCCTAAAGCCTAGTAAATTCCACCCCATCTATGATTAAATGGTCTATGATTCCAAGCTATAGAATTGTAGCAATATTGTAATCCCTTATTCAGATGTCTTGTTCAGATCTTGATCAAAATTCTTGGCTCCTTCAAATTATTAGAACTCACTAGAGGGGTGTTGAAGAAACCCTCCACTTGAGCATGAGTATCTAGTATGATTTAGTTTTAATAGACAGCAGTTCAGTTTAACAATCAGGTACATAGATTTCTAAGGATTTCTATTTTTTGAACTAGCCTAGTTTTACTACCTGAAGTTTCATAAGTACGGTAATTCTGAAATAGTTTTACAATTGCTAATTTAGCTCAATATATGTATCAGGCACTAGTTTCAGAATTTGGATATCTAGTCATGATTCAGTTCATAAATATTCACCGAACGATCTTCATTTTCCAAGTATTCCAGCTCAGACACTGTGATACCCATTGTGTGATCTTAGCCTTATTTTCTCATGATTTATGCCTGCATAAGCTATCACCTCACAGTCTATAAGTACGATCACACCATGAGCACATCAAGAAAATTCTAAACCCTCAGCATGAGTCAGCTCTTCAAAAATAAGTAAAAAGGGCAAGTTAGCTAAGATATAGATGAAGGTAACCTCCTTTCATCATTCAGCTCCTCTCTAATCAAAGATTCAGTTAAATAGCTATTCTTATCATGAGTTTATGAATTTATAGAAGTATGACAAAGTTTAGAAAGATATATATTTAGTTTAATAAGTTATTTCAACTGTGTGTGCTCAATGTTCTCCGTATTCTTAACCTAAAGAGGGACAATTGGGGACGAATGATCCCAAGAGGGAGATAATGTAACACCCCGCATTTTGGGCTAGAACGAAAATTTTCATTTATACGTGTAAATGTTCCAAAAACCATAAATCCTATGCAAATTTGGTATGTTAATCAATTATGTAGTGTGGCAACCTATTTGAGCATGAATTAAGATCATAGAGATCTCCTATCTCAAGGTCAAGTTGAAAGCTTTCCTGTTGTTTGAATTTTAGTGAGTATCGAAACTTGAGTCGACTTCAATCGACCATAGCTCCTTTTTTATGAAAAACTGGGTGACTTACTATATATCAAATGAAATCTCTTCAAATTATCTTTCAAAAGATATCAATTTTGCCTAAGTCTGATACCGGAGAAAAAAGTTATGCCCATTTTACTCCAGCATGTTAGCCTGGAAAACTGAGTGACAACATTTGTGATAAACTTATCACAAGTTTGATGACTTATCACGAATGTCGTCCGCCTTAGGCAGAATCCAGCCCCCAGTTACAAAATTTCTGATAAATTATCACAAGTGTAATAACTTATCACGAATGTCATCAGCCTTAGGCAAAAATCCACCAATTCCAGCCCTCCAGTGATGACATTTGTGACAACTTATCATAAGTCTGACGGCCTATCACAAATATCGTCAGCCTTAGATTTTCAGCAATTGGAAAGCGGTTTAGTAAGGGTATTTTGGTCTTTTTCCTTCACTTCCCACGACTTATAACCCTTAAGGAGCGTATTATCTTCCATTCTCTTTAGTTAAACATCTCAAAATTCTCTCTTCACCTTTAACCTCAAGGTTAGGGTTTCAATATAAGAACCTAATTATCTAGAGATTCAACCATGAGAATTTGATAATTCTTGCATATTTGAATTCCCCATTAAGAGGGTGACGAGGGACACCCAATAGTATGTGAATAACCTTCTGGAATTTTTGAAGTCATCCAAAAACTCCAAGTTTAAGGTATGTGGTTTTGAACAAAAACACCCTTTTCTTCTTGTGCCCAAAAGTTACATAATTTCGTAAAGTATTTCGTAAACTCATAGAGAATGCCTATCATGTTATTATATTATGAGTTTTATGAAATTATGTCTTACCCAAGCTTTGAGTTTTAATATTATTATGCATATTAATGTTTTAAATTGTCAATTTATGGTTTAAGTTGCATAATTCCACGTCTATATCATGTTTTGAGAATTTCAAGTCCTATTGTTGTGAATTGAACCTTATGGTTAAAGCATGAGGTTGAGAATGAGATGTTAGTGATTTTTATAGAATATGAAGAAGTGAGTTTTGATTGTAAGTTAATATAGAAATCCACATTCTTGAGTTTAAAGTAATGGGGATGCATTTTGGCCCCCATTATATATATATATACATGTATATATATTTTTGAATTGTCTTAAGGTGGATTTTTCTAAAGTTCCAAGATAAGTAAGGGAGTAGTATTTAGCACCGATTTGGGCATGATTTTGAGGTCTCATTCCCTAGAACTACGTGCCCCCATAGGTTCTTTATATACCCCAAGTGGGTTAAGATAGCGATCTCTAAAGTTAAGGTTCTATTTGATGGCAAGGATAGAACAGCTCTCCCCAATATGTGTATGTTCAAATATTGCAAATAAAGGAGATAAACAAGCTTCAAACATAGGGTCTATTTAAGAGTCGGGAGATAAAGATGGACCTATGTATCAAACCATATGAAGAGTATTCAAAATCTGTGAAAGGAACCTTGCACTTAGGTAAATAAGAATTTTCTCAAGGGCTTTAAGGTAACAAAGATAACTCTTGCACTTTAGTAAATGTGAAAGATAATTTTGTGGCTAGTAGCTAGTTGAGTATGAGTGACAGCTTGTATACATGTGAGCCTAATGATTCTTTACCTTGTGATGATAATATACATGTTGAGGGTGTGAATACAAGCCACGCTCAAATACCATTGGGGAGGATAGGAACCCATAGTCGTAAAGGCCTAAGAGCACAAATCTATAACCTTCTAAATCTTGTGTATGTAACTATGATAAAAAAAAAGGTTCTTCCATTTATGGATATAATGCATCGATGAGAATAAACCATATCGGCAAGCCCAAAACTATATATACAAGACTTGGTCGTTCGGGCCATAATATTTAAAAGTCTAGATACTACCATGATTAATTTTACATTGGTCCATAAAGTCTCTAAAATATACATAGACTTAGTTAAGGTCTGGGCTAACCCCCGCCTTACTCTTAACTATAGTACAATACCAAAATATACATAATTAACTTTAAAAGCCTTGAATTAACCCAGAACTCACCAATATCCATTGGATATCTTGCGCTCCTTTTAGGAGTATTATTAGCTGAAGCACCTATGCCTGCAGCATGAAATACAAGTCCCCCATGTAGGATGTTAGTACAAAACTATTAGTGATTCTTTATGGCTGGAAGTAATTAACATAATACGATAGCTTAAAGGAAATCAAGTACAAGTGTATAGATAATGCTAGTAGACCACCGTTACATATACTTGTGAGATCATGTACATTACATTTTATTCTTCACTTTACCCTTTTTACTTTAGAATATTTGTAAATCATATGACATAAATGACCAATTGATCAATGGTAAATACACAAATTGGGATTAGCCTATGCTAGGCTTATGCCCTTGAGCTACCACCCATATATAAATAGATTTGAATCAGCCCATACTAGGATTTTTCCCATGAACTTCCACCCACATATAAAGGGATCAGGATAGCCCTGTGTTAGGCTTATACCCCTAAGATTCCACCTGTACAATTAAGATTTGTGTTGTTTAGTTCATTTAACCTTTTAAATTATTACTTTGGTGATCATAACGTTATTGTACTTTAGAACTATAATATATAAGTAAGATACATATGACTAAAAACTTAATTCAATAACAATAAGTTAGGAAGAATTTTGTACATAAATGAAATGTTTAGGACCTAAAAATAACACATGGGTCTTATTTGACTTAAAGGATAGCTGCTGAGAGTTGTTAATGAAAGTAAAAATGAAGAATTGATAGTTAATATGTAGTGAGGTATTTTAACATGTTAGGGAGTGGGGATAAGGTTGTTAGCTTCATGGGAGATCATGCGTTGCCACTATGTATCATTTGCTATAGGAGAATTTTAGAAGCTTACCTTGTGACACAAGTGTTGGCTTTTATGCCATCGAATATAAAATAGAGTAGCCTTAAATATATTGTTGTACAAATTCCATATTAACCCAAATTAACATCCTGCCTTTTGGATTACTTATCTACAATAAAGTAAATGGTAAAACTAGTCTTAGTAACTAAATAACACATTTAGGCTACTTAGCTTTGGAAAAACCGTAGCCTGGAAGTAAACCCATAATATATCAGATCAAGGGTTCTATTTTAACTCATTTCTCTTCAAATTACATCCACATGCCATACATATTCTTATAAGATCCCCCAAAACAACTTTAGATTCATTACACCCTCAAATAAGTATATAAAATAGAATGGGTAATAAGTAGATACAACATTTAGTTCGACCGTGTACTAATACACCCCTCTTCTATATTTCAATAAAAACTACTCAGACCTTTCCCCAACATAAACTCCGCAATCCGTAACATATATATATAAAAAAATCCATAAAACAACCTCAGATTTCCTTTATTATAGCAACTAAATATTGAAATCATCCTCCCATGAGTTCTTAATGACAACACATCCATAATTCTTTACCTAAACTCATAAATATAGAGGACAAAATAAAACAGTCACCTTACCTCAATTTTTTGTAATTTATCCTTTTAAATTAAACTCTTCAAGAACATAAGCTTTACTTCATACATTAGCAAAGAAGAAAAGAGGTGTCTCTTAATAACAAAGACAAATGAGCAGATAACTTATTTTATATTCTACCCTATACTTATAATTATGCATGAATAGCATGTTTTCCTAATCTTCCATAAGACAGTTAAGCTAAACCATAAGTATTTAACTTATCTTGGCTTTCAATGGTGAGGATTTCTTTAAGAACCCTAAAAAATATTAGGGCTGATGGCTTAAGGCTTGAGACAAAAGGGAGAAAGCTGAAGTTAAAAGGCTAGAGTTCAAGATACTCAAAATATTAAAGTAGGTGATGCACCTACTTGCTTTATTAGTGTCTAAAATGGGCCTTTAACTTATTGGGCCTTTGGTAAAAAAAATTTTGGTATTGGGCCTTTTTCTTTTCTCCTTTTCTTTTACTTAGTTTGTTACCTAAATAGGTATATTAATATAGGCCAAACTCTTATCCATAGTCAAGTCCATTAACTTAGTCCATATTACTCAAGTACGTGACCCACCTACTAGCTAATTAAGTCAAGCAAGTGTCTTAATATCTTACTCTATTTTTAGTTGTTAATCCCTTTAGTTTAACTTAAAACATATATATACTCAGTTACTTAGGCTTTGGGCTCAAATTCTAGCTTATGCCTCCAAGTTAAATAGTTATATTAAAATTAAATTGGTCGTGTCACATTAAAATGTACAGGCGGTATCTAGAAACCCATTTAAACCATCCATACTTTCATAACAAATCTAGTCTATTACCTATACCACAAGACTGTATCAAGTCCCATATAAGTAGAATAAGTACAGGCAAAGTATGGGGTATTACAATACACCAGCTAATACTATTGATGACTGAATTGACTTTTTTTGTAAGATCAGTTTGAGTCCACCTAGTATTGAAGTTTTTGTGTTGAATGATAGTACATTATCTTGTGAAAATTATGTTGATCAACTTAATAATGAATGTAGTCCACTATTTGAGGATGTTTTTGATGTTATTAGTGAACCTCAAGTTAGTGATGATGTCAAAATATTGATCCTTTAAATAGGAGTGACCCTTTGAGCATGCCTTTGAAAGAAAGTCCTATTACTTGCTCGGCTGATGGGGATGATAATGTGTTTGAAAATTATTTGAAACTTGAGAATTGACTTTTGGAGAGTTAACTTACATGTTTTAGTTCTCCTTTTTGGATTGATCCTTCTCTCTTTAAATATAATTTCTTATTTGAGAAAGATGAAATCATTTTTACTAAATTACCTAGTCGTGCGAATCTTGTTAATGATGTAGCTCTCTTTGAGGGTCATAATCTAAGTAACAACCCACTATGGTGTGATAACATTCCTCCTAAAGATGAAAATCTCTTCTAAGAAGATAAGAGTACTCTTATGGGGAAGGCCAGTAAAGGATTAAAAGGTGATCATTGTTTCCCAATTATTCCTTTTTTTTGTGTTGCCGTTCATGAGCATACTCTTTATAATGTTTTTGAGCCTAGCATTGAGCATACCATTGAGTACACTTTAGATGAAATTAATTTGCATGACACCTTTATTTACTCTCTGTTTGCTCGTTATATTACCTATGCTTGTAAGGAGAGTATATCTCTTTGTCTTGGTGGCACTTATGGGGGGAAAGAGTTTTGTTTAGACCCATGTCTATCCATTTTACCCTAGTGACCAATTGGAATGTGGCGGTTTAAAGACACCCCACTTGGTGCTTACTCAAGATGATAAGAATGGTTTAGATGGAGTTATTGGTACTTCCCTATGATGGAGTTTGTCTTGAGGATTTATAATTCACTTGATGGATCAAAGTTGATAAAGATAATAGTCAAAGGTGAATAAAATCAATATCAGAACATGAAATTAAACAACAAAATTATAAGATAGTTAAGAAATAAGAGATGAGAAATGAATAAAGAAAGACTCAATTGAACAATAATTAAATCAAAGGAGAAGGAGAACTCAATAAAATTAAAAAGAAATCGAATTGAGTCCACAATATGATAACTCGATGATGAATCAAGCAAAGAAGACAATACAAGAAATTCAGAAAAATACCCTAATCAATCGATCTAAGATAACAATTTGAATTGAACCCAATTACTACCCTAACCAAGAGTAACTTAATATCAAGTCTATTGAAGACAATTCAATCATCCAAAATCTAAAGAAGAAAATGGTTATGAAAACTATTTATAGTTATTTCCTTTGACAATATATCCTGTTGCAAAAATATTCCAAAAGTGGCTACTTTAGGAAATAACCCACAAGGGCCCTTCTTGATTAATCAATTAGAATTTTGATCACCTATGGCCTTGTGTTTTTATTGATCTATGACCTTATTTGGGATCTAAGCTATCATACATATATGGAATATAATCCTAAAGTTCCACATGCTTATAATGCTCATAGCATCCTCTCCTTCTTCAAAAGGATAAATCCTCAAATCCAAACCTTGCAATATCATGAGAAGGACGAACAACCAAACATTCCTCATATTGTTGGTTAACAGAAGGGTTAGCAATAATAAATCTACCTATCACCATGACAAGGGTGTACATATTTAACATATAAACAAGCATATAAATGAGTCACCAATGGTTTGTAATCCAACAAAACAAGAAATACTTGGTTACATAAGAAACGTTGAGAAACGGGTCCATGGTTTTTAGGCAACCATATATGTAACTCCTCAAAGCTTCTATGTTTAGAAAAGTATAAATCCTCTTTCAAGTGAAGTAACACATGAAACCCTACATAGCTATGTTCCATGTTATAAGGCCATCCCAAGTTAAGACTCAGCAAATGTACTAGCTATCTTCAAGAATGGGATTACTCTTAATTTACCACTTGGTCAAATAAAAAGGTACCCCACATAAATTAGAAAATATATCTCATTCAAACTCATGAGATCAATTAATAATACCAAGCAATAATTACATAAGAGAAAAAAATATTTTAATATTCTTATCACCATGTAAGCCAACAACCTCACTCCAATTAGCTTGTCATTTAGACCAAGAATTTCATCACCAATGCCACTATTCAAATAATTTTTGGGGTGAAAGGGTAAGAAAATCCAAAAACATGTGTTAATAATACACCTATTTACTCCATTGACACTGGCACTCTCACACAACATACTCCACTCAAAGGCAAGAGTATCATCATATGTAAGAAAATAGTATAGAAAGGTGTCACACAAGTTAAAATCATCCATGGTGTCTTTATGAGAAGGTTCACTCATTCATTAGATAATACTAAGGCATTGACAAAGAATGGAAATACACAATGATGAAGGGATACACGTACCATATAAATCACCTTTTTTTTTAATACTATCCATTCCAATAGATGTATTACCATCTTCCAGAAAGAGAATTTTATCTTTGAAAAATGTGTTATCATGCCAAAGTGAATTATCAATCATTTGGTAACCTTTACAAGGGACTATATTTCCATCATGCCAATACACGCCACTATGCATTTCACCTTCATTAGTCATGTAAATGTTAAAAAAGGGATTAACCTTAAAAGTAAATTCCACCTTAAAATCCTTACTAAAATAATAAGGAATAAAATCATAACTAAAGGATTCATCACTTAAGTGCAATGACTCATATGACTATCTGCATGACCAACTATATCAATGCCATCATTACACACAAATTGATCAACACTGATATCACTTGATAAAGAATTGTCATTTAAACAAAATATATCAACACTAGATGGACACAAATTGATCTTACTAGAAGAAATAATTTGGTCATCAATAGAATCAACTAGTGTATCCACTTTCTCAACATGCACATTATCAAAACATGGCAAAAATTCACATGACAATGTACTACCATTAACATACGTGTTAACAATAGGTGGATACAAATTGATCTTACAAGAAGAAGGAATTTTGTCATCAATAGAATCATTAAAGTCGCATAAAAATAAGATATCACTTAAAATTAATTACCTACTATCTACAAAATGATCTTTTACTTTTAATAAAGTGCAAGTTTTTGATTATTTACCTTGTAGTTCACAGGAATGATTGTCTTCAGCTTGATTTCCAACTTTGTAGCACAAATGTTTTTTTGGAAAGCTTTTTAGGACCTCATGACTCTTCATTGAAAGAGGTACCTCATTAGTCATTCTTTAAGGATACCTACATAAGAATTATGAAAACAAGAAAAGGAAAAGAGGTTACAAAAGTTAGTGTAAGGCTGTAATAACCCTCTCATATCACTACTTAAAACCTCTTTTTTTTCTCTCTAGAGTTGTCATATATCACACCCTTTCTCCCCTTAATCATTTGTCTCTTAATTAAATTGGAGTGTGGAGAAGTTCCAAAAATCCCTTGTAAAGGGCTTAGAGATCCCTTAAACTCTAGCTTCCACTTTAAACTACTAGGAGTAGCCTTTATTTTATTCATTGGATCCTTTTCAAGTAATTTCCAAAAGTAATAGCCTGTTTTTAATTTTTACTCATTAGTATTAAGCTTATAGAACATTTGACAAATCTTGTCAAGAGTTATTTTCATGAAGTAATCAATCTTTTCCTCCTCAATCTAGGTTCCTCAATTTGGAGCTCTTCACTTGTAACTTCTCCTTGAAACATTGACCTTACTCTATTCTTATGACATATTAATCCTTCCATCCTACCTCAAACACTATTAGCATATGGAGAACTAGTCTTATTGGAATAAGGATAAGAAGTAAAAGTTCTTGCACCCTAAGAAGTAGAGAATCTTATTCTTCTATGATCCACACGATGTCTTAAAATTGGTTTCAACCACACATCTATACCTCCTCGACTAGGATAGGAAGTAGAATAAGATAAGAAAGGTAATTTATCCTCACAACCTCTGCTTTGATCACAATAATCCTCAAAGAATTCATAAAACATATGGGAGAAAGCTTCCTACCTCACATCATCTTTGTTACTATAATTTGTAATATGAGAACCCTCATACTCTCCATCTTCACTATCGAATTCACCATAAAATATTTATACTCCTTAATGTTCATTGTAAAATCCATAAGCCTATTTCATTTCACATTTATCTTTGGAGTTGAAGTTCTTACCACCAAATTTTTTATGATCATAGCAATAGCCTTCACATAACTCGTCTTCAAAAGATTCTAAGGTAATGAATGATATTCTTCCTTATACCTCATTTTGTACCTACAGAACTAGCAAATTGGTTATTAATAAAAGCCTCACATCACTCTTTTTATGAATGCTCAACTCACCTTTTATGGCCTCTTTCCTAAATTAATAGTGTTACTAGTTATGTCAATCAATTCAAGGTTATCTATCCTTGTGGAGGAATGGATCTTTGTGACTCTTAAAAGAAGGTGACTCAAATAAAACTAATGAACCTGAACTAAAACATTATCAATAAAATAAAACTAGAAAAGCCCACAAAGAAAAACATAAGAAAAAAATTAGACATAAAGAATTTGATAATACATAGTACGGTAATGTACTAAGTAAAAATCAAGTTATGAACCTAAAGAAGGTTTTTTTAAAGAAAAAATATTTTAGGGGATGAGCATCACCCCCAGGCCTTATAATTATTCAAAATTCTGTACAAATAGAGGGGGACATAACCTGACCTCCAACAGCTAGATACAATTGACTCTCAATGTACATTTGAAATGCAAATATATAAGACTATGTAGTAGAGTATAGTGTGTCCTGTACAAGTGTGATGATACTCTATACATTCTATTAATATGGGGTTTTCTAAGCCATTTTATCCTCCTTCTCATGGAGTTTGGAATGCCAAATTTTTCCATCCAAATGTATCTAAATACTTCTAGTGGGAGTTGATTGTAGTGGAAATAATGCTAGGGATTATTGGAGTAGTGGTTGATCTTAGATAGAGAATCTACCACAAATTTGGCTTCCCTGTATATATGTCTGCTAATACATAGCTAGAATTGAGAAATACTTTTAAGGAGAGAAACAACTAATGGTTGTAGGTGCCAGGGGGTGGTTTTTGAGCCCTGATCCAATGATCAAGTAATTCAGAGTCAACCTCCAGGACAACTTGCTATATGTCATTATTCCCTGATGACTTCGCCATCTCTTATTCTTCCTGGATTAGAAAGTGCACTACCATCAGAATTTACCTTAATCATATTAACTAGAGGCTTGGACCATACACAGGTCTCACAGTTTTCTTTTGCCTACATTGTTCTACAAAAGAGATCATCTTAGTCCACTCAGCCAGCCAAGGAATATGGGGAAAAAAAGTACTTAATATATGGAAGATGTCTTTATATATTAGGAATTTCACCCTAGTTGATCAAAACTTCTTACCCTTATATTTTCATTCACACCTATTCTTCTAGAGGTTCTAGCAAATAATGATAGAAAATGCCTGTGTTAGAAATTGATTACCAACATTAATGGGCTTCAGTGTCCACTATTTCATCAGCAGGTTCATGAGTGAAGTTGTAGCATGGACCACTCCCAAGGAAAAATGAAAGGTTTCCCAAATACTACTTGCAACTTGTCCAGTAACTAAGATATGATAAATGGTATCAGGGAAAGGATTAGGACAACAAACACATGTAACAGGACCAATACCAAATTTGTTGAGGCATTCATTAGTAGGCAATTTTTTCTCAAGGGTCTCCACACAAGGAATGAGAACCAAAATGGGATTTTCTAATTCCTATAGTATTTATCCATCATTTTACCATCTCTATGTTCCCTTATTACCTCCCAGGCAGAGGAGTATAAGAACTCTCCACAACCATACAACTTCAAGATAGGTTGATCAGGGGTGCCTTCCTCGAATTGAAAGGAAATTTTCATAACTCTGAACCAGACATGGTGGGAGTGCTATTGTCAGCTTCTGAATATCCTATGACCCTCAATCTAGAAGGATGCTACTTTAATACTATTTGATCTTACTCCACCAAATCTTTGATTGTGTAGTGGCCCCAGACTTGTCCAATTATCCTACTAGAAAAATAGCAATTACCAGATGTGAGTCTCCATAAATATGCTTCTCTGCTTCTGTTTTGATTCTTATTATGTCTTTCCATATCTAGGACTGGCCATTACACCATTTCCTAGCCATAAGGTCAACTCTTTGGTAGTACTTGACTTTCAAAAAAGCACTCCAAAGAGACCCTTTTATCCTCAGAATCCACTATTATTTGACCTGTATGGTCCTATAAACATCATCAATATGCTTGATATCAACACCTCTTCTTATTGTCTTTCCATCCCTAAAAGAAGTCAGAAAATAATCTCATGAGCTATTTAAGAGTAGTTTTAAGAGGGGTACAGGCTGAAAGAATATGCATTGGGATTAATTTCAAAACATGCTTTACCATGATTGCTCTTCCTCCACATATGAGTAATCTTGACTGCCAACCAAAAATCCTGAAATTATTTTGTTAATCACTCTAGAGTAGTAGTGAAAATAATAACATCATCAACAAAGCTGAGGTGATTAATCTAAGGACCAGTCCTTTACATTTGAAAACCATAATACTAAGGGTGTTGATGCAGATTATTTAGAGTTCTGGAGAGTACTTTAGCCCGAATAATAAATTGTTCAGGCGACAGGGGATTACCATATTTTAAGCCCCTTGTGGAGTGAAAAAATCCATGCGTAGTGCCATTAACAATCACAGAGTACTAGTTGTTTGAAAGTGTCTTCCAAATCATATCAATGATGATTTCTCCAAAGCCAAACCTTCTGAGAACTAGGAAGACAAAAGACCAAGATACCCCATCATAGGCCTTGGCCATATCTATTTTAAAGACCATATTTCCCCCAATCATAGGTTTCTTGATTCTACTGATAATCTCCTGAGCAAGCATGATATTTTTAGCAATGTTTCTACCCTTCATAAACCCTGACTGATTGGGAGAGATGCGGGAAGGAAGAATAGGGGCTGGCCTAAGGTATATTAGTATAGAGATGACCTTATTGGTAAATTTGTTGAGGCTAATAAGTCTAAATTTTGAAAGCTTATTTGGTAGTGCAAATTTTGGTAGTAGGACCAGGCAAGTCTAAGAAAAGTATTTGGGCATTGCTTTCCCACAAAAAAAAAAGACAACACAGCCTAGAATAGATTTTCACAAATAATATGCCAACAGGTTTGAGAGAGTTTTCCATTCATTCCATCTAAATCAGCTACAGAGTGAGCATTCATAGATAAGACTACCTTTTTAACTTCATCTATAGTAGGAAAGGATTGGAGGAATTCATTGTGAGAATTTGAGAGAAGTTTAGGGATACAGGATAGTACATCTTATTATATATATTTATTATTTCCAGTGAAAATCTCTTGAAAGTGATTTTAGGCAGCATTTGCAATTCCAGGATATTCTTGAATCCATGTTCCTTCTTTATTCCTAACATTGTGAATGAACAATCTCCCTATTGTCCCCCTTGTTAATGTATGAAATTAGTTAGAGTTGGCATCTCCATATTTGAACCATTGTAATTGGGTATTCTATCATAATACAATATTATTCTATCATAATACAATATCTTCTACTTTGAGGTATCCAATATACTCATCTTGCAACCTATGGAATTCTTGTTTATTATCATCATTTATATTTAGGATTAAGTTCTCTTCTCCAATCTTAACCTTTCCCTCATAAGTCTTCACATTAGCATGGATATCACCATATTCAGCTTTGGACCAGTGACTCAAAGTAGAAGATAATATTTTTATCTTCTATTAGAATTTCCACACAGCCTCACCTGTATGTGGTATCTGCCATTAGGATTCGACAGTGCTCAAGAATGAAGGATTATCTGCCCAACAGTTCAAGAATTTAAAGTATTTTATGAATATAGTACTCCTTTCCTGCATCTCCAATAATAAGGGACAATGATCATAACAAACTGAGGATAAGTGAGTGATGGAAGATAAGGCCATTATTTCCAATCACTTATCTAACACCATTTCCCTATCAAGTCCCTTTCATATTCTAAAACTTATACCTCTGAGATTGGACCAGGTTAATTTAGAACCATGAGAACCCAAGTCAGTTAGTCTACAAGCTTCAATAACACCAAAAAATTCAAAGCTTTTCCTCATGTCATAAGGAATCCCACCTAACTTTTCTTCAATACCAGTGATTACATTAAAATTCCTAATACTGCACCAAGGTATAGTTGTAGAGACTAATTAAACCAGGCTATTCCATATTGGTCTTCTCAGACTATCTCAGCACTTAACATATACAAAGGTCATCAAATATTGTTGAGCAAGTTTAGTATGGTTGATAGAGTAGGTAATCTATTAATCATCTATTTCAATAACATCACAGTTAATATCTAAGGACCAAAAGAGCCAAATCTTCCTATAGGGTTACATATAGAATGCTCTATTTTCAACCTTCCTTGAGCTTCTTGAATGTGAGTATTATTGGAAAGGGTTCTAAAATAGCAATGAGTGATATTTGATTGATTTGAATTTTATTTTGAAGTCTTTCCAGGACACCTCAGATGTAAATACCCCTAGAATTTTAGATGAGATGTTTGATTATTTGGAAGAATATGTAGAATGGGACCTACTGAGAGGTTTACCTGTGACTACAGATATTTAGACACCTTTTTCTTAGATATGATTTTATATTTACCCATGGATCCTCTTGGGGAGAGTCTTTATTGGTAAGTAAGTCGTGAAATCTCAGCATTAAAGTTTTCCTGATCCCCAGGATTAAATACATTAAGCAAATCATTATCAATATCTCCTTCATATTCCATCTTACCAGGTACTTTATTTTTTTTATTCTAAATGTATTAGGTTGTACTCATCTATCTCATGATCAGGAAAATTAGTGGGGAAAGGCTGGGACTAGCTATTATCATAAATCAGATCATCCTACATAGAATCACCTACTTTTTTGCCCCCTAGGCTGCAATACTCCCTTTTCATAGTATCCAACTACCTCAAAGGGGGTCTGAGAGCAAACAAATTGTTAAGATAAAGCGTCATCATCTTTTGTAGAGTATATCACTAGAGATAAAACATTTACCTTTGTTGGTGTCCCTTTCTCAATGTTGTCCTTATTAGGGCATTCCACATTATGTACTTTATCATCTTCTATATGCTCCTTAGGAATAATCTCTTCATTACCACTAGTATTTTATAGGAGGGATATAAAGGAGTTGGATATTGCTTTTGAATTAGTTTCATGATTCTGCATATTATTTTTAGCCTGCTTGCTTGGAGATATATTTTTAACATCTCTTCTTCCCCTCTTCTTTGGAGATTACCATTTACCTAGGGAGGGTTTTGCCCCTATCAACATGACATTAGAGAGGAGATGTTTGTTATTGCTGATTTTTATTTTCTAGCATTACCTTGTCCTTCTGCTTAAATTTCCCTGATGCTTGCAATAGCTACATTAGTCTAGTACACCCTCATATTGAATGGCTTGCCATCTTCTCTCCCTATGCTCATCATCATCATATCTCATTCATACATATTAGGGTCTACTTTTTGTGTGGTCAATCTGTAGCTTTACTTTTGCCACACTGCCCCTAGTCTTCTTATAGGTGGCCAGGTCAAGAATTAAAACTTTTCCAATAAAATATAAGAGAGGCATAATCAAATCCGTACAGTAACAGTGCCAAGGTAAATCTGGTAGAACAGCCTAAATAAAAACCAGTGATGCCTCCTCCTCTAGATTTAATATAGTTGTCCACAATTGAAGCCTCATCATTTTTCCCTGAATGTATATTTTTCCTTTTGACCAAATAGTTGAGTGATCATATTAATTATCTAGATTAATATACAAGTGCTTGGAATTGAAGTGCGTAAGTTTAACGTGTCCTCTTAACTCTGTTTGCAAGATAAATTTCTTTCTAATCACTTCCATCCTGGGCATTATATTATCAAACTTTCCAATTAATGTGAATCTGGATCGTTGGGCTAATTTTACCTTGAAATCTTCAGGTTTAAGGACTATAGCGGGAAGGCATTATTTAGTAGTAAATTTTTGGGGTGTTATCTATAGGAGATCTGCCTTCATTTTTTCTTGAATTCATAATTTTATAGACAAAGAGTGGACCACTCTAGGTATGAGGAGTTCAGGGACATGAGAGATTTTATGCCAAACAATGATGGGAGGAAGAACCCCTAACTTCTTTTGAATATTATTCTAACTTCTTAGCGTTTAATCTAATAAATTTAAATCATTATTGCATATGATGGGAAGCTTACAATCAGATGTATCACTAGTATTTGAAGTTCCAGGATCCTTAGAAGATTTATTTATGGGAGACATTGCTGTCACACCCATTTCATGATTGCTGCCATTAATAATCATCTCCTTTTGGTCTATATTTTTCCCATATGTTTCTTGTTCATTAACATCCTGACCAATGTTCTTATGTGCATCCAGTTGAGCTTAAGAGATGATGGCTTGAGCCCAATTCAACTGTTCTACAGAAATTCAATTCGATATCCCAGCGTGATTCTACAATTACAAAGATATATGTGGGAATTGAGTAACTTATGCTCTATAGGGGGAGTGTATACAAGTGTGATACCCCTAAGTGGAAGTTTTCGGTGGCCAAAGTGGCTTTGTCAGCAGTAGCAAAGCCATAACTATCGACTTCACTAAGTGAGAAATAGAAAACCATCTAGAGAGACAAAATTTTAGAGAGAAAATTTATGTATTTTTTCCATCCTAAAGAAGGTAAACTAATTAAAAAGAAAGTAATTTACCAATATTTGAACTTTAAAAAAATATTTAGGAAGAAATTAAGTTGAAATCTATGAGAAAATTCTCCAAAAAGCTGGAGGGAAAAAGCTAAAACTTGTCCCTAAAGGACATTTGAGGATGCTTCCAAGAAATTGTACCATTGTACTTCCTTGTCTTTTTCCCCTTTTAAAATATTTCATTTTGTACTACTCCATAACAATTTCTCTTTCTCTTTATTTTTGACCTAAAACCCCTTTTATTTATTCTTCTTCTTGAAGATATATCATAAAGAACACAAAGAATATTGAACTTAAAAAAATTCACATCTTATTCATTTTAGCTTCGATTAACAAAAAATTTAAAACTCAACTCCCTTTCTATGGAAACAAACCCAAATAATATTGGTACCTTAATTCCTAACCAAGATGTTCAGACTTTTAGACCCATTTTCTTATTGTTCAATCTATGAAGAACATCATTTACATGAAGACCCAAAAATCACAACTCTATCAATTTAGCTCAAAATTGCAGGAAATTTTAAATCTAAGATCCTTTTGATATAGAAAATAACCCCCAATACTTTTGAGCTCTAAATTCAAACCCAAAATGATAATATTCTATAACACAATTAAATTTTTTTACAGGTCTCACCATGAATAAGACGAACACCAAATTAAATCCGGATGAATTTTTTCACTATTTTTGCTTAAATTTCATATTCAAGCTCCAAATGATTAGTATGATGAACTCCAATATAAATGAATATCCAATTTAGCCCTGATCTAAGAACATAATTCTTCTTCTTCAAGTTCTAAGATGAAAAATATTGAAAAATTAACGCTAAATCAGACTAAATTTTAGATCCATACTCCAAATTAGGTGGGTAAGAAATTTCAATCTCTTTTAACCCTTGATTTCCACCCAAAATCTTCAAATCTAAAATTTCACTTTAAAATATTCAATTCAACAATGGTAGAACGCTCAAAGCAACTCAAAATAACCCGAAACACAAGATCTTGACCTATTTAACACTAGAAAAAGCAAACCTAGTTTTCAAAACTCAAGGACTCAAAATCAAAAGAATATTTTTGGATTTTTCTTTAAACATTTTTCAACTTTTTTTCGCTCTTCAAATTTTAACACCACAAACCCCAAGATAAATTCATAGGAACGAGTCTAAACCTAGCTCTAATGTCAAATGATAATGATCCTAGTTGGAGGTGACTAAAATCAATATTGAAATACAGAATTAAACATCAAAATTAAAGGATAGTTGAATAAGAGATAAAAAGGGTAGAAAGAAAGGTTCAAGTAAATAACAATTGAACTAATGAAGAAATATAATTCAATCTAATGCATGAGAAACCAAATTAAATCCACAATATGATAACTCGATGATCAATCAAGAAAAGAAGATAATACATGCGTTTCAGGAATCTATGCTAATCACTCAATCTAATCTAACAATTAAAATTAAACCCAATTAATATCCTAAACTAAAGTAACTAAATATAAATTCTATTCAAGACTATTAAATCATTCAAAATTGATAAAACAAAATGGCTAAGGCAACTATTTATAGTTATTGACTTTGCAAAAGTTAACTACCACAAAATAGCCCAAAAATTTCTACTTTAGCATTTTTATTACCTATGGCCTTGTATATTTATTGTTCCATGGCTTTCTTTGAGATCCAAGTATCATTCATATGTAGAATCCCATCATAATATACCCCCACGCTAACCATGCTCGTATTAAAATTTATGTAAGAGAAATAGCTCTAACAAAGATAAGTGTCTCTAAACAAGGGGAGAAAGGAAGAGGTCCAAAAGAACTAACCATTATGTGTTCCTACTCATGATTTAGGCTTTATTTATTATAGGTAAAACAGTGAGTCACCCCTTGAAAATACTTTGATGAATTGTATTAATATGATACCTTTCTTGATTACATGTTAGCAATTGGTGACCCCTTTTTGAAATATGGTAACACACTTATAAACCCTAGGTAAAATGTATCTTTTCCTCATTTGGGTGTTTCTTATATACTTGCATTCTAATTTGAAAATATTATTCTTAAGTTATGTGGACCACAATTCATTGATGCCAACTTGATTACGTGTTTAGGAAAGAGTCCATGGTTATTAAAGACTTTTTGTCACCTTTATTGGGTTGGACAATTTGAAGTGTCAAATGGGACTCTTGGGAGCATGTCTAGTATCATTAATAGAGTGAAGAAACCTCTTGTTTTGTATTGGTTTATTATATAATAGGTTCTCTATTTTCCTTAGTAACATGATTCCCTTGATGAATTCACTTTCCTTGGAAATTTACTTGAAAAAAAGAGGTTTAATGTGCTTGAAATATTGTAGTGATCCTCCATGTCATTTCCTATTTATTTGCTCATTCTAATCATATAGGACTTTCTTATTTCTATCCCAACTCATTTATGACTTGCTGGAGCTGGTAGTTCAATTATCAGGCAGTCTGTTTCATTTTTAGAGTCAATTTCCTATTTTGATATTTCGTTGGTTAGAATTAGCTACCGCGTGAAAACTTCAGTCAAACAACCTCGTATGCTAATTATAAAAAGTCCAACTACTTTGAAACATTTAATTTATTCTATATGGACCTTTGGTTTAGGTCCCAAGGCTTCCAAACTCATTTTGAGCTATTGGTCAAATATTTAAAAAAAATGGCACTTGGGAATGGGACACACTTTTCATCAAAACGACCTTAGATTAAAATTTTGACTGAGCCATTGAGTCTAAAATATAAAATTTAATTGGGTATCATAGTTTGTTTTTGCATATATGAGGTTTTGAACGAATTCGAGGGCCCAATAGAGACTTGGAAAAATTCCAAGTCTTGAGCTAGTGCGACCGCTAAAGCTGCCCTTTGGGTGCTTTGGCATAGGCAGCTTAAGAAGTCTTCTAGGAACTTAACCAGACTTGGACAAGACTCAATTATCCACTTTAGTGGAAAGCTATCTACTAAATATCATATCGCTTTAGTGCCAACTTCCTGCTTTAGCTGCATGTCAAATATGGATAGGTACTGCTTTAGTGACACCTGGGCACTTTATAGCAGACTGATAAAGCGGCCCATTGACTACATTAGTGGAACCCAAGGGATAATTAAATGTCCCCTTGCCCAATTTTCACCATATTTTTAATAAGTTTTAATGAGCCAAAGCCCTACAAAGTGTGGAAAGTAGGACAGTGATTAATAGGAGATTTGGAGTAATTATGAGATTAGCTTACTTGTTTCTTCTTTGAATTCATTGTAAGTTTTTATCAATTCTATGGTTAAATTCTTTATTATTTCCTAAAATTACTAGAATATTGGCGGGTTGATTATAGCACAATATGGGCTTGGAATTTACCCATTCTTGAGGGTAAATATTTGTCTAGCATAAAGGGATGCATTGACGGTTTCGATAGTAAGATTCCACAAGCAGGCACCACATTATATTTTTACATAATTTTTTACCTGAAGCACAAAAATTCAATATGGGTACCGTTGTTCTCGTATTGATAAGTAGATTATGGATTTTATTGTGTAGCATCTTGTGAAAGCTTCTCGTAATGGAAATTCATTCATTTAGCGGAATTCTCCAGGCTTTTCTTCGGCGTCCTAGTAGGCTAGGTTTTTTTTCTCATAGATTGAGCTGATTCATAGTATATTTATGCTATTATTCTTGATATGGGCTAGGAATTAGGTCTTAGAGATATGATTAGTACTATTTTTAATATTTATCCTATTAAGGAATTGTAAAGTAGGTGCAATCAATATGGTTTCTCATGTTTTAGGTAGAATTGCTATCTTATGGATAAAAGCTACTTATTTAACATCTAGAAGTAAATTTGGACACCTTAGCCGAGTCTGGGGTATAATTTGTAATATAATCATTTGATAATTAGAAGTGAGTCCCTCTAGGACATATTAGTCCAAGACTCTTGATAGTTGCTTATAAACATTTATAAGCATCTATACCCTTTAAATTTTTATTGTGGAGGTTGAAGAGGATAGATACATGATAATTATGCTAGATTTGTACTTGAGAGTTGGTGTTGGTTCCAACTTAGGTCTGGCAATTTAGTAATACTGAGTTTCAATTCAAGTTCTGCAATTGATGATATGAGTTTTAGTTCAAGTCTGGAAAATAATGATGATATTGAGTTTTGGTTCGAGTCTGACAGTAAGAAGATATTTATGGTATGTTAGGGTTTGGATGTATTCACGACTATGGATTAAGATTTGGTTAACTAATGGAATTCCAACTATTTACTTTCTTTGATTGCACCCTCCAGGCTTATAGGGGCCTGCATTGGATTATTTTATTTTTTGAAACTTACTAGCTTATGGTGGGCCAGTTTTGTAGTATTAATTATGCTTTATTTCATATCATATCCATTTACATAATTTATTAATAGTATTGTTGCATTATTCTAGGTCTACCCTTTTACCTTGACTAGGTTTATTTATCTTGCATATTTATTATACTTGTATTATGATTTATCTTGGTTTCCTAATAATGCCTACAGAGTACCTATGAATTTGATACTCAAACTACACTTTGTACCTTTTTAGTGCATATCCGAGTACTAGTAGTCTTCGTTGATGTTATGATCATGTTGATTAGAGTTTGGAGGCAGGGTGAGCTCTCAAAGCCAGAGTTGCCATTTTCTCTTTCTTCTACTTTCCTTAGACTTTAATTAATTGAGACTGATGTAAATTGACTAATATAGTTCTTATATTCCTTTTATCTAGTGGCTCTTGTACTAATGCTACAAGGTCGTGGGATTGTTATTTCTATATTATTTATCTTTTGAATTATTATTACTACTTAAATTATTATAAGTCATTACTTATAAATTTTTGGCTTTTATGCCATTTTCCACTAAATTAGCCTATTGCTTACTCTGAGCTACAGTTCGACTTATGTACTAATAGAATAAAGTAAGTGCCTTTATGATATGTAAATTGGGTCATGACAAATAGACATCAGAAAGCTATTGTTGGTACAATAGCAAATATCTAGTAGCATCCTACAGAATGGAATGATGATGTTTGTTTCCTCTCTTTGGGAGTATATAGGACATTCATAAAATTTCTTCACTTTTTTCATTCATTTCATTCTAAGATTCTGAGTTAGTTTCTTAAAATTCCTTTGCTTTCACTCTTTTGTAGATGGCTTAGACATGTGCTACCACAACATAAGATGAGGACCATAGGTTTGTAACTAGTATCATAGTTTGTGTATGACATAAAGGTCTAGGAAAGACTATAGATGCATCCTCGTCCATAGAACCAGATACGAGTCCTTCACCAGACCCTATTCCTTCTTCTAAGCTAGAGATTCTTCCACCCTAGCCAACATGGGGTGTAGACCACCTCCGACTCCACCAAGTTTTAGTTATTCTTTAGTGCTCAAGGATATATTAGTTCAGCTCTTGGGATTGGTTGGTGGTGCACCATCTGATGGTGCATATTCTACAGATCAAAGTAGTACTAATGTAGGGGTGCAGCTTGTAGTTATACTCCCAGAGTTATAGTCCCTCCTACATCGGTAGTTGCTTAGTTAATTACTCAACCAGTGGTTGCCCAGTTTGCTAGGTTTGTAGAAAAGCAGAAAATGTTGGGTAGATTCTTTAAATTAGCTCTGCCTAGTTTTTTTGTTGCACCGAGTGAGGATGCTTATGAGTTCTTGATTGCTTGTGTAGATAGGTTCCATAATTTAGGCCTTGTTTAGACTTGTGATTTAGATAACACTACTTATCAATTAGATTTGGTGGCTCAAAACTAGTGGAGGTGTCATCTTATTCTAGGCTAGCTGGATCTCCCCTATTGATATAGACTCAGTTCTCCAAGGTCTTCTTAGAGAAGTATATACCTCCACAGTCTTGTGGATTATTTGATGGATTAGTTCTCGAGGTTGGAATAGGGATCCATGATTTTTTTGAAGTATGAGGCTCAATTTATGAGTTGGATGGGCATGAATATCTATTATAATAATTGAGTATGGGTGGGTTTAGTGTTTTATTCAATGGTTAAAACTTTCTCTGCGCATGTTTACACAGAGTTTGGTTGTGGAAGATAGGCTTTTTGTTGAGGTTCCTAATCATACTAAGGTTATAGAGGATATACATCGCAAGGCCTAAGGGAGCAGTGATAAGGGGTTGAGATATCAAGTAGTTTTAATGGGAGTCATAGTAGCCCATGGTTCACAGGCAGTGGTTCTCAGGGTAGGTACCTTCCACTTCAGCCATATCAGCATCAGGGCCAGTCTAGTAGACCCATTCATGTTGTACTTTAGATTACCAATGGAGGCTAGTCTAGTAGACATCATCCAAGGAGTTTTTCTTCTGGTTTTTCTAATTGTGGTAGATATTTTGGGTCAGTCAGATCTTTTGGTTTTTGTACAACGCCAAGGGCTTAATTTGGTTGTAGGGCCTTTGGACATTTCTCGAAAGAATGCCCTAGTTATTGAGCGATAGTTCCTTTAGCTCAGAGTAGTCCACCAATTAGGGCATAATGCATAGTCATTGAGGTAGTCCCTAGGGTACTCGTAGAGGTCCTCAAGAAGGTAGGACAGGAGATCGATCGAGAGCCCATCTAGGTGGTGGGTGTGGTTAGTTGTATATCATACCTTCTAGATTCAAGGATGAGCCTTTGGATGTTATTATTACAGGTATGATTTTAGTGTGTCATTAGCCAACTTTTGTTTTGTTTGATCTTGGATCCACTTATTCTTATGTGTCTATTTATTATCCCTCAAGTTGCCAGGAGCCGATGTAGATTATTTCTTACATTCTAGATATTTTAAGGGGTTGTGAGTCTTATCTTACTTATCTTTGTGATATTAGTATGAAGATTCTATCACTTGACTTTATTCTTATAGTTTGTGAGTTCCCTAATGTTTTTTCTATCGATCTACCTGGTCTTCCTCCAGAGTGACACATTGAGTTTGTTATTAATCTTAAGCTGGTAGCCCGACCTATTTTATTGGCACCTTATTGTATAGCTCATTATAAGCTTAAAGAGATAAACTCTCAGCTTCAGGATCTTTTAGGTAAGGTTTTTATTAGACAAAGTATATCATCTTGGGGAGCTCCTATCTTGTTTGTGAAGAATAAGGATGGTTACTTGCATATGTTTATTGATTATAGGCATCTTGATAAAGTAATGATGAAGAATCGGTACCCTACGCCTAACATTGATGATTTGTTTGACCAATTTCAGGGAGAAATGATGCTCTCTATTATTAACTTGAGGTTTGATTAACATCATTTGAGGATTCGCTCTAAGTATATCGCAAAGACATCCATTATGACTCGTTATGCCAATATGAATTCATGGTAATTTATTTTGGGTTGCCCAATTCCCCAACAGCATTTATGGATTTAATAAACCACGTGTTCAGGCCTTATTTAGATTCTTTTGTGATTGTGTTCATCAAAGACATCTGTGTGTATTCTAGGAGTAAAGAGGAGAATATGTAAGATATGAGGATTGTGCTCCTAACTGTAAGATATCACAAGCTTTTTGCCAAATTTTCTAAGTGTGAGTTTTGGCTCGAGTCAGTGATATTCCTTGGACGTGTGGTTTCCAAGGATGGGATTATGGTGGATCCGTCAAATATTAAAGTGATTTGTGATTTGGCCAGGCCTACATCTCCATTTGAGGTTTGTAGTTTTATTGGTTTGGGAAGCTATTATAGATAATTCATCGAGGGTTATGCTACTACTACTACACCAATGACAAGATTGACTCAGATGGAGGTTCCCTTTTGTTTGTTTGATTAGTATAAGTTGTTCCTTTGGAAGCTCAAGGAACATCTCACTTTAGCTCCTATAATTGCTCTTCTTGTTAAGTGTGAGGGATTCATTATATATTGTGATGTTTCTAATATTGGTTTAGGTTATATGTTGATACAGTAGGGTTTAGTTATTTCTTATGTGTTGAGGCATCTTAAGGTGAACGAGCGCAACTACCTCAATCATGATTTAGAGATGGAAGTGGTAGTTTTCATGCTTAAGATTTGGAGATATTATCTCTATGGTGTGCATTGTGAGATCTGCATGGATCATTAGTCTTTAGCATCTATGAACTAGAGAGAGCATATTTCGAAGAAATAGTGATGGGTGGAGTTTCTTTAGGATTATGACATCTCTATTATGTATCATTTGGAACGAAGAACATGGTAGCAGATGCCTTGAACTAGAAATCGGTGAATATGGGTAGCTTGGCTTTTATTTTAGTTTCTCGGCTGTTGGTGTGGGGCATCCGTTCCTTAGCCAATTTGATAATAAACTTGATATTTTAGACCCCAAGTGGATTCTTGCTAGTGTTGTGGCGAGGTTAACTTTATTTGAGGAGATTTGAAGTCGTAAGTTTGAGGATATAATACTTTGCATCATCTATAATCAATTGTTGAGTGGTGACACCAATAGAGATACCATAGATTCTAAGGGTGTTTTGAGATTAAATGATCGTATTTGTGTTTCAAGGTTCGAGGACTTGATTAAATCTATTTTATGAGAGGCTCATATCTCTAAATATTTTATTCACCTAATTCAGTTGATTTAACAGGAGGCTCACATCTCCAGATATTCTATTCATTATAGAGATTTGAGGCAGCATTATTGGTGGAGTAGTATGAAGAGAGATGTGGCAGACTTTATAGCTCATTACCTATGTTGTTAGTAGGTGAAGGTTAAGCATATAATAATAACTACCATTCGAGTTTTGAGATGACATCATTCGAGGCTTTATATGGTAGATGGAGGAGCTAGATATAGCATTGATATATTCCAGATACATCTTATTCCAGATATATCTTATGGCTGATAGAGGAGCTAATGTTCATATTTTCTAGCGATTTTAGGTGCTTTCACACTAGATAGATTCTAGTAGTTAAAGTTTAGTGGAGGCACCGCTTAGTAGAGGAGGCTACTTGGGAGATCAGGAGAGAGATCCAGGCCTAGTATCCTTACTTGTTTGAGGATTCTGGTACATTCTAACCCTTTACTTTCGTGGACAAAAGTTCTTTTAATAGTGTATATTGTAATGACCCTCTAGGACATTTTCTACATTTTCACTCATTTTCAATTTTAAGAACTTTCCTATAGCTGCCCCAAGTCATTTATGACTTCCTAGAGATGATAGTTCAGTTACCGAGAAGTTCATTTGATTTTAGTATCAGTTGCCTATTTTGAAGTCTTCACTGGATAGAATTGGTTATCGGGAAAAAACTTTAGTCAGACGACTAAATATCCCCTTGCCTAATTTTCACCCTATATTTCCACAAGTTTCAAAGTGCTAAAGCCCTAAAGAGTGTGGAAAGTGGGAGTGTGGTTAATAGGAGACTTGGGAGTAATTGTGACCTTAGATTACTCATTTCTTCTCCAAATTCTTGGTAAGTTTTCATCAATTCCATGTGTAATTTCTCTATTATTTCTCAAAATCCCTAGAATATTGTGGGTTGATTATAGCACTATTTGGGCTTCGAATTTACCCATTCTTGAGGGTAAATATTCCTTTATCATAGAGGGATGCATTGATAGTTTCGATAGTGCAATTCCACTAGCGGGCCCTATATGGAATTCTTACATAATTTTTGTTTTAAAGTATAAAAGTAAAATATGGATACCGTTGTTATCTTATTGATGGGTAGATTATGATTTTGAAAGAGTGGCATTTTATGAAAGCTTCTCGAAAGGGAAATTCATTGACTTACCTGATTTCTCCATGCTTTACTTCGGCGTCTGTGTAGGCTAGATTTACCTTTCTCATAGATTGACCTAATTCATAGTATATTTATGATATTATGCTAGATATAGATTGTGAATTTGGTCTTAGAGATATGATTAGTACTATTTGAAATATTTACCCTATTATGGAACTGTCTATTAGGGGCAATCGATGTAGTTGCTCATTTCGTAAAATTGCTATCTTAAGGATAAAAGTGGCTTATTTAACATCTTGAAGTAAATTTAGATACCTTAGTCAAGTTCAGGACATAATTTTCCTTAGAACAAATTTCAAAGATTCGATGTAAGCCCCTCCCGGCCACCTAATGCCAAAACTCTTCCTAGTCCCTTGTAGATAATGTAAATCCTTTAAATCTTTATTGTGGAGGTTAAAGAGGCTAAATACATAATAATTATGCTATATTTCTTGGTAGTTGGTGCTAGTTCCAACTCAAGTCTAGCGATTTACTGATATTGGGTTCTAATTCGAGTTTTGTAATTGATGATATGAGTTTCAATTCAAGTCCAACAAATGATAATGATATTGTGTTTTGGTTTGAGTCCTTCATCGAAAGGTTATTTATGAAATGTTATTGTATGGATGGATTTAGGCTATGACTTGAGATTTGGTTAAGTAATGGAATTCCTCTTATTTACTTCCTTTAATTGCACCCTTTGAGGTTATAGTGGTCCACATTGGGTAATTCTACCTTTCCACTCTTACAAGCTTACGTGGGACAGTCTTGTATTAATTATGCTTTCTTTATATTATATCATTTTATATTATTTGCTTACATTATTAGAGCATTATTCCAGGTTTGCCCTTTTACGTTGACTTAGTTTATTTATTTTACATCTTTATTCTACTTGGACTATGATTTAGCTCATTCAACTGATAACGCCTACTAAGACTTGTGGCTTTGGTACTCATACTATAATTTTCTACTTTTTCAGTGCAGATTCGAGTACTAGTGGTCTTCGTTGATGTTAAGATCGTGATGCTAAGAATTTAGAGGCAGGGTGAGCTCTCAGAGTCGAAGTTTCCCTTTTCTCTTTATTCTACTTTTCTTAGTCTTTAATTATTTGAGATTGATGTACATTGACTATTATAATACTTATATTCCTTTTTGCTAGTGGCTCTAGTATCGATACTACTAGGTCGTGGATTGTTATTGCAATCCTATCTATCTTTTTTTTTATTATTATTATTACTTAAATTGTTCTTGTTAGTCATTACTCGTAAATTTCTGGCTTCTATGCCATTTTCCATTAAATTAACCCATTACTTATTGCTCCAGGATACTATTGGGCTTACCTACTGGCGAGATAAAGTGGGTTCCATCATGACTCAGAAATTAGGTCATGACCAATGTCTTTCTTTCTCTTTCATTATTCATACTCTTGAGAGCACCTTGGATGAGAATAGTGTCTTGCACCTTTATTCTTTACCTTTTAGCATATGATGTTATTCTTGACCATGTTGTGTGACACCCCAGGTACTTGGAACTCTAGGCCCTCTAGGTGATAAGCTCTTGAATTGATTGATTTTTGATGTAATGCAAAAACTTCCATGACAACAACTTAGGTGATGAGTCGTTACCTCACATAATGAGTCGTAATATGGGACTCATTGTCAGGTGATGTACTATAGAAATATAGCACTTTTGACACAAATGATAAAAATATGCAAGTTTCTTAGGTTATTTTGTTAGATATGATTTGCTTTGGGTATGTTTTGCAGGAAAATAGGATTTAGAGGCGAAGTTCAAGAAAAAGATGAAAAACAGAGTTTTTGGCTTCTTACTTAATCTTTTTGGGGTATTTTTGTCACTTTCTAGATGTACTCGACCAATGTATACGTTGAAACTTGATGTTTGGAAGCTTGGATGCAAGAATTGGAAGGCCTAGAAATTATCTATGTCTATATGTGGACCGCATGTATAATATGTCATCTGTATGTGACTAAGGTAAGTAGCGAAATTGAAGATCCAGAGACTGAAAGATCTCAAAAGAACTTTCGGCACTTACCTGTGTCTACATACAGACGGCATGTGGGTAAGGTAAGTGCCAGAAGTCCAAAGTCCATAGAGCAAACAGTGCATGCAATTTTTCTGGAACATACCTATGTCTACATGCACCTACTGGGAGGCCGTATGTGGTACACGTACCCACTAGCAGGCTGTATATACACATAGGTAAGTGGCCATTGACCTTTTTTCTCTTTTTAATCCAGGCTTTGATTTTTATGTTCTTCATATGTACTATATATACCCCTTATGTGTATTTTAGTAAAATTACACACTCTTAATACTTACAAATATATTTTGATTCTGAGATCCGATTTTGTCTTGGAATTCTCTTGTATTGATTTTGGTTGATTAATTAAGTTAAATTTTTGGGTTTTCAGTTGTTACTTTTGTGATTACATCTTATGCTTTCGATCATGAATTTTTTTTATTCTTTCACAAGTATGAGAGGCTAAAATCCCTTAGCTAGGGTTGTGGAAACCCTAGCGCATTGATGAAGTAGAGGAAATGCTATATTTTTCTAAATTAATACTTATGCATGCATTGTATTATCTTCATGTTAATAGCTATCTTAGCAATTGAAAATGTTAGGGTCTTGCCTAGATTATTGTGACTCACTCCAAAAGAGGAGTAGTGACTAGGAAAAGATAATTACAACAATAATCTGAAGTTTTAATGTAGATCCACGCTACTAGGTATATCTAAGTAAGATGGTCAGCTTCCATCTAATAACAAGAGATTCAAAAGGTAATAGTTAACTGGAATCTAGCAAAGGGTTTGTAAGGTGACATCCTGAGACTCAAAAGGTAAAGGGTGAAATCTGTCAGCTAGTCCAAAAGATGGTTGGTGCTACATAACTTATCAAATTCTGCATGCAAGGTATCAAGTTAGTTCAATAATGCACGATAAGCTTAAAAAGTTGAGAATCCAGGGTGGACACAGTCTTAGTGTTCACCAACAACTAATTACAACCAAAGTTTATACGAACTACTTATTTGATATCGATGCTTCAGTCCCCCCATTTACTTTTCTAGTTTTGCCTGTTGATTAAAGCAATTGAAATCTGAAATTCCACGTATTCCCTTGGGATTGGACCCTACACTTTTTTGGATTAATATATTTGATAGCAACCATAAAATCTTAAGATTGAAAGTGTAGCTTAAGGATTATCAAATTTTGGTGTCGTTGCCAGGGACTACTGTGTTGAGTTTTGAATTGAGGTTGTTGCAATTATTGGCCATTGTGTTTTTATTCTTAGTTAGGTATACATCGGTTTATGCTGAGAACATGGATTAGAGGCAATCCCTTGCTCCCCATGATTTTGAATCTAGAGAGGATCCTATAAACACTAGCTGGATAATGGAGCCGTAAAAAGATGATATTTCTGAAGAGGTTCGTGATGATGTACATTAGGTACCCCCTTCATCCTAAAGGAGTTTAGGGCATTGTTTACCTATAGATGAAGGTGTTGTTAGAACAAGTTTCTAATCAGAGGAGGGAAAACGATGCTCAGTGGATAGCCTCAGAGGCAGAGTTAGCTTTTCCAAGGCACAAAGCAGACCGCCGAGCAGCATTTGGTAGTAATCAAAACAAAGTTAGAGGTGGTCGTGCTCAAATGATCCCAGCATATAAATATTTACAGCCATATGAGGATGATGAAGAGAATCTAGGTATGTTAAGCCGATAGATACTAGAGTTATTATTCCTCCTGTTTTACCCCCAAGTATTAAGTTTGACATAATGAGTGTAATGATTCAGCTCTTAAATTTGAAGGGTATTTTTGCTGGTTTTCCTATAGATAATGCAAATATGCACCTTGAAGATTTCATTGGGTTCTGTAGTTCATAATAAATTAGAACGCGCTTAGACTGAGATTGTTCCCGTTCTCACTTATAGGAGAAGCAAAAGTATGGCTAGGAGAATTGCCAAGATGATCTATCACTACATGGAATGAGTTTCGAAGGCAATTCTTGAACCAGCTCATTTCTCCATATAAGATATTGTAGCTTAAGGATGAGATTTATAACTTCAGCCAGCTATAGTCAAAATCCATATACGATGCTTGTTTTAGGTTCAAGAAGAAGCTTAGTATGGTGCCCCACCATCAGATTTCAGGGATGAGCTTTTTGGAGATATTCTACAATACCTTGACCTTCAGCTATAGATCCATGGCTGACACTATCTCTAGAGGAGCTTTTTTGAGACTATACCAAAAGGTAGCTTCAGATATGCTATATAAAATCTCGCCCACTGAGGGTGGCAAACTTGGGCGGTTCAAAGGGGATTTGGCACATTTGTTATTGGTGGCTCCTACGACCAAAAAGTAGTTGATTATTCAATGGCATAGGAAATTGCATTGCTAAGAGCTAATCTAAGGTTACTAGCAAAGAAGTTTGTATCTGGAAGTTTGGAGAAATGAAACATAGTAAGAGCACAGGGTTCAGCTTCTAAAGCTTATGAGTCAGAATTAGAGGAGGAAGCAAACTATCTGGTTCATGAGGTAGCAGGTTTTTGAGCCCAATGGTAAGGAAACCAAGGTTGGAACAATTATAAAAGATACATAGACTGTAGTAGGGAGCGAGATAATAACTGAAGAAAGAAGGATGACTACAGAGAGAAGGGATACCAATATATTTTTCCTGGAAGGCGAGATATAGAATCAAGAATGGAAAAGATACTGACTAAGTTAGTAAATAGTCAAGAAAATTAAGAGAACAACCTTAAGGAAATTAAAGCTAACATTTCAGAGTTGACTTAGAAGGTTGAATCCCATGCCACTACCATCAAGCAGTTGGAGCAAAAATTTGGGCAAATGTCAGCAACACTAAACCAGAGGTAGCTAGGTACCCTTCCAAGCAACATTGTGCAAAATCTAAAAAATGACAGTCATGTTCTTTCCATTAAAACAAGGAGTGGTGTGACAACTGTGGATCACCCATTACCTACTACGAAAGTACCATGGCATAAATTTAATGATACACTTGAGGAACTTGTTGTTGAGTTATAAAAGGCAATGGCTGGTAATGGTACAAATTATAATGATAAAGGTATAAGAGTCCATTCATTGAGTCAGAAATCAGACAAATTTCAAGACCACTCAACCTTTTCCTCGGAGACTAAAGTAGAAGAGAGAGGAAGGAAAGTTCAAGTGATCTATTGAGATGTTGAAAAAGTTAAGCTTGAGCATCTCTCTTTTTAAGGAATTAGAGTAGATGCCTGGATATGCCAGGTTTACGAAGAAATTGGTTACAAAGAAGAAAGGGGCTATAATTTAAGATGTTGATGGGTTTCACCACTGTAGTGCAGTCACGACTAGGTATCTAGCAAAGAAAAAGGGTGATCTCAGAGTATTCACTATACCATGCACTATTGGGTCATCCCAATTTGCAAAAGCTTTATGTTGATGTTGCTGGTTGTATTAAACATATTGGTCTTGAGACCTCCTAAACCAATTGCAATGCACTTGTTAATAGTTGATTGCATTGTAAAGAGACCTGTGGGTATTTATTTTCATATGATCATGAGAGTTGATAACTGTATCTTTCTGGATGACATTGTCATTCTGAACAATGAGGTTGACACCGAGATGCCCATCATATTAGGGAGACCATTTATGGCCACAGGTAGAGAGATGGTTGACATAGAGAAGGAAAAGCTCAAGTTCAAAGTCAATGTCAAGATGGCCACAATCAGTATTTGAAAAGCAATGAAGAAACTAATAGAGTTGAATGTGGTATCGGTGATAAATTGTATTGATGACCCAAGGGGTATTCCTATGGGTATCTTGATGAATTCTGAGTAATCAAGGCACCTACATCATGCCATAATGTTAAATAAAGATCTACATGGGAGGCAATCCATGGGCTTGTTAGTGAATTCTGAATAACCAACAAAGCCACATCATGTCGTAGCGTTAAATCAAGTATTGGATAGGAGGCAACCCACTAATTTAGTGATAACTTTTGTTTGTTTTTATTTTGTAGGTTTATAGCTTATGGACTTACCCGAAATATGGTAGGATTGTTACTTTCATAACTTTCTAGGTAATGGGACTTTGTCACCAACCTATTAGGGTCACAAGTCTTACTTGGGCCAGGTTATGCTGAGCGATAATTGAAAAGTTAAAAATTTAATGATAATAATGGAAATTTTTGGACTTTGGCACTAAATTTAAGTTCCGAAACCATAATTTATTTGGTAAACTTCAAAATGCAAAGTCCAGGAGCAGGAAAATTATGTTGAAATATCAGGCCCACTTGCGCCCAGCACATGTGGATCGTATATAGGACTTGCGCCCACTGGCAGGCCGCATGTGACTGTCGTAATTTGATTATTTATGGGAAAATATTTTATTTAAAATTTTAGGCCCACCAATGCTTAAACAAGACCTAATGCGGCCCTCTTTTGCACTTCAAACATAATTTGACTCATTCTAATTTATTTAAATCCTCAAAATCTCATTTATCTCTTTGAATCCAAACTTTTCTCTAAAAACATAAACTAATCCCACACTTGAAAAAGGGCTAAATTAAAACTTGTTTAGGGTACCAATTTGTCACATCACACTAAATACAAGCTCAATCATGGTTTTTACCTTATTTCTTCATAGTTCACTTTTGAATTCTCAAAGAAAAGGTAACTTTCTTGGCTCTAAATAGTTATATCCTAATTTAAATAGTAAACAAGCAAGTTGATATGTGTCTTTACATGCAAAATATATAGAATAGGCATGCTTGTGTGTAGGAGCCTTGAAGTATCCTAAAATCTTGATGTGGGGATTTATTTTGAATTAAATTCCAAGGTTGGGCCCTAAATAGATGATGAACTTGAACAAGTAGAGGAATACCAAAAGTTGGGCATGTTAGTTTACATTGAAAATCATGATTCTTGATAGAGGTGCGTACATTGGACTTGTTGGGACTGTAAATAAGTTATAAGGGTGTAAAAATAGAGGAAAAATTTATACTTTTGAAACTTCGATGTTTTTTTTTTAAGTTTTGCAATCCCTAATTTTCTGTTGGAATTTTATGTACATATAACACCAAAAGCTGCTAAGAAGAAGGCTGATACATCGAGAACATGGGATGAGTCCCCTCGCCCAATGGCTCAATGGAGGAGTACCATATTTCATAGCTTGAGCGACTACAAATAGGGTAACAGTCAGAGTGACTAGAGGCTAGGTGTGCTAGGCAGTTGAGACTATTATTTTGGGCACTATAGG
>NC_061116.1:91757568-91764518 GCF_002878395.1 Capsicum annuum | reverse complement strand
ATAGGCCAACCACTACCCAAGCCCTCATGGTAGGGAAAAAGTCCAGCCTTTACCCAACCTAGGTCTTGGACTAAGGCTATTCAGGCTATCCAGGCTACCCAGACAGCTCTGCTTTATCAAGGATGAAGTCAGCTCGTAGATCACCTCCACACTCTCATCTACCAAGTGATGATAAGGAAAATTTAGAGTCAGTTCACAGGGTATAGCTCAGGCCCCTAGGTTGAGGAGTGGTCAAAATATTTGTCTGAGGTTGCAGATCAGTAGGAGTCATGATCAATAGCCCAGGCACAGGTATCAGGTGTACCCCATATGATGAGGGTATAGAGCAGGCTTTCCATGAGGTGCCTATTCCAGATGAGGAGGCACCAGCATAGCAGGTATAGAGATCCACCGTTCCTGCACATGCCTTGAAGGTAACTTTCGATTAGGATAACCTAAACTGGTGTGTGGTGGGAATACAGATGATATATGATATTGATAGGTATATCTTAGAGACTAAAAGGCCCAATAGGGTTTATTTTTTAGGAGCGTAGAATTGATCTATTTGGGTTGAGTAGAGTACCATAATTGTGGGCCACCTTTGATCGTTACCAGTTGGAGCAGATAACTAGACCACTCGATTCTTTATCGATAAACTTTGATATGATAGTCCTATGCATTATTTTATGACACTGTAGTTATTTCAATGCATAAATTTATAGGTCTGATGAGATATATAGAGAAGCCATAGCTTGAGCAAACCATTATAAGAGAGGTTAGGGTTGATATTTCAGTAGCGACTATCTGTTGGGTTATTTTTGTTAAGAATATACCACTTTGTATCCATAATAGAGTGTCACTATAGAATGATAGTCACACATGACAAACATATAATGAGGGAGATAAAACATAGGCATGGGAGAGTTAAGATGGCTAGTTGGATAGTTGTCTACATTTTACCTTTGGGAGATGAGGCACTATGGATCGAGGGACATGGTGTGATAAAGAAGGCCTCAATTATGTTTGATGCCAAGTTCTTTTGGTTGCTCATCAGATATAGATTTTTCTCAATTATTTCTAATAATGTATTGACTTAGGAGAGAGCCACCCTGCTTGCTAGTATGATGGCCAAGTATGATATTGACTTTGTATCCATCCTGTGATAAGAGATACATAACAGAACCTTTAGGGAGGTGATAAATTTTTCATTCCTGTTCCTTCTTCATAGATTATGCAATGAGGCAGGTGTACTAGAGATATCAGGAGTCGATGAGAATACTTATGACAGCTACTGCATAGATAGAACTATGAAGGATGTGGCATGCCCAGCTCTTCCCAGGAGACCTTGTAAGATTGGCACAGTACCTTGGGTCTAAACTGAGGCACCTTAAATTTCCATAGAGCCTAGTGATATGCATGGAGGTAATATTGGAGTTAGCATTGATCCTTAGATGATAGAGAATAGGGAGGCCCCAGATTTAAGTACTCAGGGTAAGGGGACACCAGCCACTTCTTTATCATCCCCAGATTTCAGTTTAAAACTGGAGGGTCCTTTTTCATTGCCTCTATACCTATCCAAATAGCTACTATAATAAGTATGACTTTGGTATCTTATGAGTTCTTCTAGAGTTTAGTGGACAGTGAGAGAGCCACTGATAAGTAGTTATATGTTGTTGAGACCAAGGTGGCTACTCTATATGGATAGATTTGTCATGAATCCAAATTAGACTAGAATGGGAGAGGTAAGATAGGATGCCACACACAGAGTTGCTATGTTAGAGTTGTGTGCTAATTTACAAGCACGTATTGATGCTTTTGAGAGATGTGTTACAACCTAATTTGTAGTGATTAAGATGCCAAACCTAGATCATATTAGGGAGGAGGTGGATATATTACGTACAGAGGTACTCTCTTTCACAAAGAGCCATATAATAGCCACTCCTTCAATCATACCCTAAGAGGTTTGGATATCACCTCTGCATGGACCCAGATATTTTACTTTATTTGCGGAGAATAATAAGGAGGCCCTAGTAGTTGGGACCAAGAGAGGACACATGGGGGATCTGTAGGATCCAATATTTCATATGACTAAGACTTTAAAAAGGTCATACATAATTTGATGGACTCTACAGTTGTTGAAAGGTAGATGTATGTCGAGATAGTAGCAGGTGCATCCTCTACTAGTGCACCGCTACCACCACCGTCTCCATTAGTGGATATACCCTATCTAGGGATGCTTATGAGACTAATGCTTAGTGTGTCCCAAGTATGTCCTTATTCCCTTTGTTTTATATTATTTTAGCTTATTGGGGATAGTGTGCAGTTTTAGTTAGGGGTTTGGTATACCATAGCCACCGTAATTTTTATTGTCGTGGTTCTTTTCTTGTTGTCCACGGTATGGTTGTAGAACCAGGATGTCTAGGGTAAATTTTGTGTCGTATTGTGTTTTGTTTTGTATTGTGTTGTATTTTTAGATAAATAGGGATATTTAAGTATTTAGGGAAATTGCCCTATTTTTGATTGATTTTTGAGAAAAATGATACCCCTCAAAAATTTTAGAATTGTGTAAAGGTATATATATGTGAAAAGTGTGGAACTTATTATGACATTAAAATTAGGTACATGATAATCATAGCTAACTTGTGCATGAACCAGATAGGTAGTAGCTTGTGACATGACTATGTGCCAATGTGTGTGTGAGATACCACTTAGTTCCCTTTATGTGTTGAATTCAGAACTTGTCTGATTAGTCTTGCTTAGGTTATAGAATAGTTAGTTAGGAAAGGATCATAGGCTTTTTTTTTATTTTAGTCCACTTTTAGCCTAAATGGCCTTCCTAATGTGAAATAGTATCCGTTGATCCCTTATAGCCAGTTTTTCTTATTTAACCTATCACCTTCTCACTTGTGTTGTAGTAAACTATTTTGGCCCATTCCTTCTTGGACATTATAGACCTTAACTCAGGAAAATTGCCCAATTTAAAGGTGGCTATCATAGGGGTGTGTAATTTAAAGTGGGTATGTAGAAGGGTGAAATAAGAGAAAAAGTTTGTAGGGATATGTGTGATAGCCTAAGATAAAGAAAAAAAAGAAAGAAAAAATAAATAATAAAAGACTACACCTAACCTGAATGTGTAATAAAGAATAAAAAGAAATAAATAAGGGTGGAATAAAAAGAAAAATGGTTAATGAGTGGACCCCAAAGTTAATGTAGTGACAAGGAGGCTTAGTCACGTGATATCCATATGTATCATACCATTCCCCAAGCCTACATTACAAGTTGATAAAACTCCTGTAGCGATCCTAACTTGACTTTCTATAAACTAAAGTAAAGAAATAAGGGAAAACCTAAGGTATTTAATGCATATTAATTGGATCTTCTCTTCTTGAGTGTTAGTGTCTCTTGACTGTCTCTTCATTGACACTCATTATTTCATATGAGTGAATGGGACTTCTTTATTGTGAGGGAACATGCATCATATTACTAGCTGCTTACTTGTTCTGGGTAGTGTAACTCATCTATATATAAATGGTTATCAATTGATAATGTAATGCATTACTTTGATCTCATTGTATCACATCATTGCTCTTAATGTTTATACACAGTTGATTTTAATAGGTTAAAATGGGATAGGGTATTGTGGTTTGAGTTAAAAGTATTAACTGACTACCTTGAATAGCTTAGATTCTCCTAGTTAAACATTGTGTTTTTTTGTTTTATTGTGTTGTGTTTTCTTAGAATATGCAAACATTCTAAGTTGAGGGTGTTGATGTGTTATAGAAATATAGAAATTTTGACACATAAAACGATGAAAATATGCAAGTTTCTTAGGTTGTTTAGTTAGACATGATGTATTTTGTGTCTTTTTTGCTAGAAACTAGGTTTTTGAGGCGAAGTTGTAGAAAAAAATGAAAAATGGAGTTTTTGTGTAATACCCCGTACGTTTCTTAGTTTAGTTCAGCTTTTAGTATATGCATAAGAGGCTTAGAACCTGAAAATTTAGTTAAGTGTTGGAGACTTAGTTTTATTCTTGGCCTCTTAACTTCGTTGATTTTTAAATTTACCTTCCCTATCCCCGAGATGTAAGTTTTTAAGTTGATTCATGTTCAAGGGTGTAAGCAGCATGTCTCGGGTGAGTTTCGGATTTTTTGGACGAGGTTTGGACCACGTTTAGATTTCCAAAATAGCAACTCATAGTGATTGCACCGCGCCGTGGTGGATATAGTGATGGAATCTTAGCGCATCACGGTGAGAGCCCAAACGGTATTACAGTAACAAATTTTAATTTCCAGGTGCAGTTTAGTCTTTTTCTACTTCCCCAAATCGTGAAAACATAGGATTAAATAGCTAAAAGGGCATATTTTGCCCATATTGTCCAATTTCATTCATTAAGAAACCCTAAACTCTCTAATATTTCATCAAGCTAAACCTTCCCCCTCCCTCCTCCCCTCCCTAAAGAAAGATCAAAAATTGGGGTATACAAGCCAAGAACATTTAAGTTTGTTATATTCTTCAGGATTTAATCCTTAGAGGTATGTTAGATGTTTATCCATAGGCCCTTTTCACCCATGGAGTCCCAGAATCTACCTTTTATTTTTTAAATTATGAAATTACATGTTTATAATGATTTATCTCTATGAAGCTTTTATGAATTTCGATTATACATGATGTTTACAATCTATTTTTGTTGAAAGTAGCCTTTATGCATTTGAATCGTGAAATTTCATTGTTAAATCCCTAAGTATGGTTTTAGTATTGCAATTTGCTATTCCCACATGTTTCACTCATTCCCATGCTTTAGTCCATGAATTTCTTACCATTTAAATTTCAAGTTAAGATTATAAATTGTTTAAAGTGGAATGGATTATAGAATGTTTTAAATATGGTGGTTTCAGTATCATGTTCATGAGAATTCAGAATAATTCCTCAGTTTATGATCTTGTCATGTGATCGTGCTACCTCATCGTGTTTAAAGGTATTCCCATGATTAAATTCATGTCTCCTATGTGTTTGATGAAATGCTTAAGTGAATAATTATGAATGATGATTTCCCTTCCATGGTTTTAAAGATTTCATGTGTCCCTATTGTTATAGTTGTCGAGTCCTAGGGGTTATAAATACCTGAAATTTAGTTGTTTACCTAGTTTTTAGTATCTATAGAATGATTTTAGTCATACTATAAGCAATATCATTCAGTTAGTTAATACAATCAGTTGTGGGTTCAGTTAAGCTTAGTTTCATTCAGTAATCAGTGTCAGTTCAGTTGGGAGTAGGATTTAGCATTGAGCGAACCTAGGGATGGGGGATCACCTGTAAGTTAGAAATAGGTCCTTACAAGCAATCCCTAAGTTCTAGAACTACGTAGCCAGCATAGGTTATGAGATATCACCAACCAGTTTAGGACTAACACTCTTAGTGATCACCGACCAGTTTAGCATGATCGCAGGGGTAAACCGCCATATTACGATAGACTCAATAGCCAATGTTAGTACCCATGGCATGTTACTAGCACCCTTCTAACTGGGGTCACAGGTTGGACCCTGATTAGTTCATTTTGGGGAATGTCGGTTAGATGATACCTCCCACAGTTTTAGTTTTAGTATTCAATTCAAAACTTAGTTCAGTTTTGCTTGACCATAGCATATTGTTTATCAATTATTCAGTTATTAGATTTCAGTATTTAGTTTACAGACTATTTCATAATAATGTAATATACTTGGTCATACATTCTCATATTTTATAACATTCAAGCATGCATTTCCAGTTATCTCATGTTATTCACTCAGTCAGTTGTTATTCATACACATGAGCCCATGTATATCAGCCTAACCGTATCCATCATACCATCATATTTAAAGTACTAACTGTATACTTGATTTTTGTGCTATGATGTATCATATCATCGATTTGGATGCTCAGGTCCTGACCGTATTTAGACCTTTAAGTGCATCAGCAACGGCAGTGGTGAGTCCTCATATTTTGAGGGCCAATTATGTTTGTTTTAGTACTTCAGTCCAATAGTCAGTTGGAGTTAGTTTGGGACATGTCCCATCAACTCCACAGTCATTTCAGTTAGAGTCTTTCAGACACTTTCAGACTGTTATCTAGTTTTCAGTTGATTGTCAGCCTTTACGTAATTCTCAGACAGTTGTTTCAGATTTAAGAGTTTTGTAATGTCTTAATGTTATAAATCATCATGGCATATTCAGTTATTCTGTATATGTATATATTTTATAAATAGTTTCGTTCAGTGCTCACAGTAGGTACCAGCTTATGGGTTAGATTTTGGTCACCTGTGACTGTAAGAACTATATGGCATCTAGGGTGTACTCTCGGTGAATTACATTTTGGATACTTATTAATTTTAGGGTATTTGTGATACTTTTCAGTTGTACAAGGATGTGTTGAAACTTGATGTTTAAAATCTTGGTTGCAAGAATTGGAAGTCCTGGCACTTACCTATGTAAACATATGGACCGCATCTAGCACATATAGTCTGTATGTGGTCTGTATGTGACTAAGGTAAGTATAATAATTGAAGATCCATACAGATAAAGATCTGAAAAAGAAGTTCAATCTATATGTGGACCGCATGTAGCACATGCGGAGCACATGTAGGTAAGGTAAGTGGCAGAAGTCCAAAGTCTAAAGAGCAGATAATGTAGGAAATTTTCTGGCACTTACCCATGTCAACATGTGACCACTAGCAGGCCATATGTAGTACATGCACCTACTGGTAGGCAGCATGTTGACAGAGGTAAGTGGCCATCGACCCTTTATCTTATTTTTTGTTCGGGCATTGATTTTTAGAGTTTCTTATGTTCTGTAAATGCCCTGGTGTGTATTTTAGTAAAAGTTACACATTCTTAACACTTACAAACGTATTTTTATTCTAAGATCCAATTTTGGTCTTAGAATTCTTTTATATTGATTTTGGTTGATTAATTCAGTTAAAGTTTTGGGTTTTTAGT